>NW_017731616.1:928483-986947 GCF_001890085.2 Hipposideros armiger
TCTCTCTTTCTCGGTGCTGTTTACCCTTTGGAGCTGTCATTTTCAATGTTGGTAAAACAATCACTGCTAGCCTGAGCCTAAGAGGTCTGACAATTAAGTTCTTGAACTGGTTGCAACGATGTTGCTAAACTTTTTTGATATCAGAGGGGTTATTCATTATGAATTTGTACAAACCGCACAAACAGTTAACCAAGTTTATTATTTGGAAGTGCTGAAAAGGCTGTTTGAAAAAATTAGATGAAAATGAGCTGAACTTTTTGCCAACAATTCATGGCTTTTGAATCACGACAATGCACCAGCTCACAGGGTGCTATCTGTGAGGGAGCTTTTAGCCAGTAAATAAATAACTGTAGTGGAATACCCTCCCTACTCACCTGATCTGGCCCCCAATGACTTCTTTCTTAACCCAAATATAAAGGAAATATTGAAAGGAAGACATTTAGATGACATTCAGGACATCAAGGGTAATACGACAACAGCTCTGATGGCCATTCAAGAAAAAGAGTTCCAAAGTTGCTTTGAAGGGTAGACTAGGCACTGGCATCAGTGCATAGCTTCCCAAGGGGAGGACTTCAAAGGCAACTGTAGTGATATTCAGCAATGAGGTATGTAGCACTTTTTCTAGGATGAGTTCACTAACTTAATTGCCAGACCTCGTATATCCACTAAGTAGAATTCGAGATTCCAAAGAATGCAGGGTTCTTTCTTTTCAGTGTCCAGATCTCAGATCTAGAGAAACTCCAGCCCCACCTGGCTTGTGTACCCATCCCTGAGCTAATCCCTGTGGGTAGGAAAGGGGAACTCTGCTGGGCTAGGCCTGGGCAGCGTGTTCACCTTAGTTGAGGAAGAGGTAGAGGAGAGGCAATCAGCCATACCCAAATACCTGGAATGTGTTCCCCACAGGAAAGAGGAGGCTCTCTTATCAAAGCAGAGAGGAAGAGATATTAGACAGGGAAAACAACCAATATCCACCTGGAGAATTTTATTTCCATCATATTCATCATGCTCAATTGCTGAATGTAGCAGATTTTTAGAAGGGGAAACCAAGACAGTGTATCTGTGATTATACATCAAGTCTAAGCTTCGCTAACAGAATTATTACTCTATCAGGTGGTTAGGAATTTTCTATCAAATTCTAAACAAAAACTCCTTGTGGGTCTTGAATAGCAGAAGTGAGACACCAACTACATTCCTTTTTTATCTATGGTAGCTTTCTCAAATAAAATAACTTTTTACTTGCCACTACATGTTTAAGTATTATTCTACTTCATGGAATGTTTTTGCACTAAATATACTATTACTGCTATTACTAAATCATTCCCAGGAAAAAGAAACACAGTACAGTACTTATTATCAGTTGAGAACTTTTAAAATGCTAATTTCTACGTTTGAATAATTTCCTAACTCAGCGCTCTTGAGGATTTTGCATTTGGGTAGTAGATAAAATCTGAATTGCATATTTTGATGTGAGATGCCTGTTCTAATTATTGAGCAATTTATATATTGTGAAGCTAGTTTCTATAATTCTCAGTACATGGAAACAAAGCTGGAAATATACTCTTCAAAGCTATATTATCACAGAAAAGAAACAAAGGTCTCTGAGGCAAGTAGTTGCAGATCTGGGAGACTAGAGTCACAGAGTCTATTTGCCTCTTTCTGAGGCAGAATAAGCATAGCTTGAGCTCTACTAACCTTCATGTAAGGACTCACAGAGTAATCCCAGCTAACAGCGTGGCAAATTCATCAGAACTATTGTACAAACAAACCCTGTTCTGAAATGGATAGAACTAGCAGGTCAGCCCTGTTGGCAATTAGATGAGGAGGCACCACCTAGATCTTTATCAAGCATAGATTTGACTGATTCAGAACACTCTGCCTCAAAATAATTTATATAATGTTGCATAGGAGCAATATATGTAACCCATGACTGGGAAAACTTATTGAAATAAAGAATCTATCAATAAGTGGTATGTCTTCAATGATTATGGTTTTTTTGTTTATTTTTTTCAAGGACAAGAGGGCCAGCATCATTTAGTAAACTAGAATCAACAACCATCTCCTGGAATAACATTTATTTGCAGCAAAACTTTACCATTTGTACAAAATGGGAGTGTCAAGGACAGTAGAACCAAAGAGAATTCTACAAATTAGAAATGGAATCAGGAATATAGTTCAGTATTTCCTCTTTGAGGGCTCCATTCCTGGAGATGGCAGAGGCAAGGCAGAAAAATTCAAAAGCTCCTACTGTTGTGTTCAATTAAAAAAGAAAAAAGACACACTAAAGAGACCAGCAATGATATTTTATAAATCTCTGAAAATAGTAACAATAGGTACAGGCATAATTAATTTCCATATACCTTCCCTTGTTCATAGGAAACTTGTCAGATTCTCTCTCCCTGAAGCTTCAGTGAGGAGCTTATAGATTTATTTTGCTTTGCTACAGAGAATCTACAGACTGAAGCAGGGATTTTTCCTCCTCTGCGGACTTCCATCCAAATGTACACATTTCATATTTCATGAATCAGTTTTTGAATCCCACTTCCTCATTGGCCCAAGAATCCTTCTTGAAGAGTAGAAAGATACGTTGTCTTGAGCATCCCAGGGGATTGGCTGGCTCTCATGGCCACTGCGTGAGTCCCACCCATGTAGCAGCAGTGGACTGCTGGGTGACACCATCCATTGACACCTGGGCAGGATAAGAGAGCCTGGACTGAGCCATCCCTGCCTACAAAGCTGCACTTCCACCAGTTAGCATAGACATCGATGCATCTTGTCTGTACCTTGTCCAGCCTTTGGTGCAGCCCCCAGGAACTCAATACTTTTATAGGGAAGAGCATATACCTGGCCAGGAGAAGCCTGGTGGAGCAAGGGCCACCCTTGGTGTGTATTTGCATTGGAGATTTATGGTCATCAGACCTTGGGAAAGGAAGTCTAGCAGTGCTAGTGATTGGGACCTTAGGGACAATGGGTTAGTCATTGTGCTCTGCCCTACTATTTGTTTTTCTCTTTAAATAATCTTCCCTTGCTAATATATTGTATGCGATATTATGCATTATGCTTATTGTTTATTATATCTGCCGCTACCAGCTGGTGAGCTCCTTGAGGGCAGAGATCTTTGTGTACTGCCTCAGCCCCATTGCCTAGAACAAGCCCTAGCACAGAATAGGCCCTGAATAAAGTTGAGTGAGCAGTAAAGAGCACATTTCACCATCAGGGAGAAAAGGTCACACTGACCCACACTCAGCAATGGAGCCAGGCTTAGAAGGGAGCCGTGATTCTGAGTACAGCATGACAACGGATGTTTGAACTCATCCCACCGAACTGAGCCTGGTGGCAGATCCTGTGGAGGAAGACACCATGTTTGTGAAATGAATGAGAAACCTTGTTAAATTTCCTAATACTTCAGGACACCAGCAACCTTTTCTTAACAGAGCCTGACACAAGCACTTGTATCCTCCTTCTCACTTTACAAAAAACTCCAACACCGTCTTTTAAGGACTGAAAGCTCCTACAGGCTGGGTACATGAGAAGACATCTGTCCTTAGTAAGGGTAGAGGCCCATGCATGGCAGCTGGGACCAGAATAATGACTCAGGGTAGCCAGAGCAGATGAACCCGGCAGTGGGGACGAAAGGGCCATAGTCCAGGCTCTCTCCATCCACCTGGCTTTTCTCAATATCCTCCCACCTGCTCTTACTCCCAATTTTTTCATACTCTCACAATCTAGACTATGTACCAACACGAGATTACCCTCTATTAATCTCACTCCCATACTCAGTGATGCCTTTTAAGAAATGTGAAAACAGCCTCTCACCACCTTTTAATTTGGAGCGCTGAACCACCCAGCCCGCTGGCACTTGGCTTCCATGCCTGCTGGGATCTGAGTTCACACTGGCACTAATGGGACTTCAAAACAGTGTTCGTTTCATTTGATACCTTAACCTGACTTTCTCCAACCTGCTTTGATGCTGGTCACCACTGGCTACTGCCCAAAACTCAGGCCATTCTAGTCACCGTGCACTCTCATTGACTATCCCACTGTTTCTGGGTTTCCTCTCCTCTGACTCATCCTTTCTACTGGCCACCATTTCCCCTAAAGTCTTCTTGAATGGAGCCCCATCCAGCAGGACCTGGAGATGGGGGAGGGGTAGAGGTGGAACCCACGTCCTGCTGACTTGTCTTTGCTTTCTGTGCTGCCCTTGATCACCCTTTGTCCCTGTCATCTACTGACTTCATCTTGGTCACTTCACATTTAATGAATGTTTGTGTATTTAATTTATTGTCTTCTACATTCCCAAATGTAACCACCACCTAGAGTGATTTTTCACAGCCATCCAGTCTACCCAGCTCCTAAACTTTATAGTTCCCTACCTTTTCATGTCAACGACCTTAATCTTTTTTCCACCCAGGCACCTACTTCCATGAGTACACTCGACGCATCAAAAGCTGCTCCCCATAGAACCACAGCCTCTGCTGTTTCTGGTTTTCTCACAGATATCATTCCACTGCCTTCCAAGGTCTGCAGGCTTCCCTTCTACCTGTTCTCACCCTAGACTAGAGTTGTTACTGTCAAACACTCAGTCCTTTCACATACTACCCAGAACACCCAAGCTCCATATTAACCCTTCCTCCTCTGATACTACACCCAAGCTCTTAAGAGTTATTGCTGAAAAACGTACCTATGTATTGGGTTGTCGGAAAAGTCATGATGCATGTTTGCAACAGATGGCACCAGTTCATTTTTGGAAGTACTAGAGTCATTCGCATCTATGTTATTGCTATGTCTTTTGACAGCTGACAGTTCTAGCTTCATTCTAAAAAAAAAATTGAGCAATTTGGTTGCATTTTGGAGATTTTACAACAAGTTGAAGGTGGAAGACCAAACCGTGCATTTTTGCCATATTTTACTGTTTTACTTCCATAAAGGGAAGAACGCGCGTCAAGCTTGTGAAAAGTTGCATAAAGTTTACAGTGACAATGCTCTACAAGAACGTCAGTGCCAACGGTGGCTCACGAAATTCCATGCTGATGATGTTGATCTCAACGGCGCTCCTCGGTCAGGGAGGCCCACCGAGGTTGATGATGACAAAAAAAAGGCATTGATTGAGTCAAACCTATGTTACACGACACGAGAGATTGCAGAAACATTGAACATTCATAATTCAAGTGTACATGACCACCCGAAGAAGCTGGGATATGTAAGCAAGCTCAATATTTGGGTTCTGCATGAACTCAAATAAGTTCATTTGACGGCATTTATTAACATGTGCAATATGCTCATTAAACGTGAGGAAAGCTATCCTTTTTTGAAGCGACTGATAACTGGTGATGAGAACTGGATTGTTTACAACAATGTGGTGCTCAAACAGTCTTGGTCCCGACGTGATGATTCGCCTCAAATGACATCGAAAGCAGACATTCATCAGAGGAAGGTTATGCTCTCAGTGTGTTGGGATTTTAAAGATGTTATGTTTTTCAAGCTCCTACCAAGGAACCAAGCAATCAATTTGAATGTGTACTGTCAGCTATTGGACAGTTTGAACGAATCCATCATCCAGAAACATCCAGAGCTTGTTAATTGTAAAGGAGTTGTGTTCCATCACGAAAACACGAGACCACACACAAGTTTGATCACCTGTCAAAAATTATTGGAGCTTGGATGGGATGTGTTGCCATATTTGCCCACCATACTTGCCTGACCTTGCGCCATCAGATTTCCACTTGTTTTGCTCTCTTCAAAACTCCTTGGGCTGGCCGAGTGGCGTGTTGGTTAAGAGCTGGCTTGGGACACTAGAGGGCCCCAGTTCAGATCCCACATATGAGGGCCAGTGACACTGCCCTCTACAGCTAAGATGCTCAACCTGGAGCTGGGTTGCCATGAGTTGCTGGCAATGGCGTAGGCTGCAACCCCTGCTGCAGTGGGTTTGCCATGGGCTACCGTGTGTGCCCGGCAGCCAGTGTGAGTGGCCAGCAGCCACCGTGAGCGGCGGTCCAGAAGTCAGCGACTGATCTGCCTCGCCTGGGAAGAGTGCAAAGATGGTGCCAACTTGAGCCAGGGAAGCAACATCCTCCACAACTAGACTGAAGAACAAAAGGACAGCAACTTGTCTGTTCCCTTCCCCCAATTCCCCAATTAAAAACAAAACAAAGCAAAAAAAAAAACAACTCCTTGCATGGTATAATGTTCAATTCAGATGAGGCTGTAAATCAGCACCTGATTCAGTTTTTCACAAATAAAGACAGGTCCTTCTATGAATGATTAATTATGAAGCTAACTGAAAGATGGCAAAAGGTTATCAAACAAAACGGGCAATATATCATTGATTGATCTTTGCTCTTTATATAAATAAATGACCTTTGAAAAACATATACAAAATACGTCATGACTTTTCCAACAACCCAATAGTTTGGTGCCACTAACCCAATAGTTTGGTGCCACTCACAAAATAATCATCTCCGATCCCACCTGGGCCTATAACACTCCCCCAAATACTCATTCCAAACCAGGATCCACACCCATTCCTTTCTGCATCTATTTCAAGCATTCTTCACTCTCTTCAATCCCCTCACTCTTCCACCTCTCCCACCAGTATTGTGTAGGGGGAGCAATGGGGCATCACAAAAAGGGCATGGGCTTTGGTGCCAAATGAGTCCTGGGTTCTACTTTCTGCTTCTCAGTTGAGTAAACCTGAGTAAGTTAGTGCCAACAATTTTCCATACTAAATCAGTAGACAAATCTTTTATGAAGTTTGAGATTGAGCAGTAGGCCTCAAGTTTGTTTTTTTTTAAGATTTTTATTGGGTAATTGGGGGGATGGGAACAGTACTGGGGAATTAGGGGAAGGGGAACAGACAAGTTGCTGTCATTTTGTTCTTCACTCTAGTTGTGGAGGACATTGCTTCACTGGCCCAAGTTGGCACCATCATTGCGCTCTTCCCTGGCGAGGCAGATCAGTCACCGGCTTCTGGACGGCCGCTCACTGCGGCTGCTGGCCGCTCACGCTGGCTGCTGGCTACACAAGGTAGCCCATGGCAACCCACTGCTACAGGGACTGCAGCCTACGCCGTCGCCAGCGACTCACGGCAGCCCAGCTCCAGGTTGAGCTGTTGTTCAGCATCTTAGCTGTAGAGGGCAGTGTCACTGGCCCTCATATGTGGGATCCGAACCGGGGCCCTCTGGCATCCCAAGCGAGTTCTTAACCATCGCGCCACTCGGCCGGCCCAAGTTTGTTTATTTTTACCAAACAATTTATTAAAAAGAAATCTCTCATATCCATTCCCAGGAACCCATCACTCTCATCAGTGCTTCGTTTCCATTATTTAAGGCATTCATCACCGGCCGAGTGGTTTAATTGGTTAAGAGCTCGCTCAAGAGCGTGAGCTCTGAGCAATAGCAGTTCGATTCCCAGCCCAAGCTGAGCTGCTGCTGAGCTGCCAACAGGTGGCAGGATGACTCAGCTAAAAAAAACAAACAAAAAAAGTCACATTCACATAGTCACCCTTATATACCTAAGAAAACTAAAAATTTGCATGAAAACAGTCAAAACCAGCATGAGCCCAACTACAGAACTTTAAGGAAGGTGTTCACTCATGCCTTGTGTCCACAATGTTCTATCTCTGGGGATTTGCATGTCTCTTTAAACAAGCTTTGTTCTGTGTGACTGATTGGACCTTTAATTTAAACACTGTCTCTGACAGGATGACCAATGATGAGTGTAAATTTGTACAAAGTTTAGGATAGAATGGTTAAAAACGATCCAGATTCTACTCTCAGAATTGTCCATTTCTGCTGGTCTGCCAACCACCTTGGTTATTTCTCCAAAGTCTCCTACCAGGATCAGCAGCCAATGTCACCTGACCCACCCACCCAACTCTGCTGACCCTAAATCTGAAACACTACCATGTCCTAGATCTTCCCCGTTACTCTCCCCCATCCCAGGCATCTAGAAACTTGCCCAAAGCTTTATGAGGATAATTGCAGCTACTGTTCATTCTTCACAATATCAAAAAGATACATTCATCATCTAAGAACAAATACAACCCTGAGCTCTTTCCCTTGCACTGGCTACTTTGTTATCAGAACTAAAGGCAAACTGAAGACTAATGTTAGAACCACACAATAACGAGCTGAAATGTAAATTCCTCTTATGAATTCAACTATATTAAATGATTCTCACAATGAGATTAGCAGCTCATTCTAAATTAGTATTGTAATATATCTTAAAGATCACATTATAAGGCTTCTTTATTCTGTAAGTCTAACAATCTATGATAAAAAAATAAAATTCTGTATTTTAAATATTTTTTTCTTTCTTACATAGTTATAGATAAGGTGGAATGGGAGGGGGGACCCAAAAGTCTAAAAAGAAAAAGAGAGAGAGAAACACCTTAATGAATAATGTAAACCAAGTTAGTGACCAGATATATGCAATATGTGACATGTATGACTGCCACCTCTTTGTAAAATTGCCTTAGAATGACCTTAGAAAGTGAGACCTGGTCTGTTTTTACATTTTCATTGTGTCAAAAATTACAACTTAAAATGATCAACGTGGGCACTGCTGTCTGGTTTTCTGTTTTTAGTCACAGATTGTATAAGCCCTTCAGGCCTCACACAAGCTTATTACCTTATTATCCAGCATGGACATTCTCATCACTAGGTACTATCAAACCATTAGACAGAGTTTCCTGGGCGGGTGCCCAACCCCAGTGCCATGAATGATTCATTATGGCCAGGGATTGGCCTGTTAATGTGGCTACCTGGCCCTGCTTTCAAAAGGGAAGGACCCACTTTGAATATAATAACATCACTATTCATGTTTGTATCTCCAAGAAGGGTCTCCATGAAGTCTTTTTTTTTTTTTTTCAATCCAGCTTTGACAGCCTCTTTCCTTCCAGATGGTGCATGGAGCCAAGCCTGTCAGAGAACCTTAGTCTCCTGCTGCCTTTTAATGCTGGTCCTTGATTGCTAATGACCCCCAGCTAGACTGGCTCCCCAACCCATTTAACCCCTCTCTGCTGGATCCCCATCTCATGCAGGGTGAGAGGCAATGAAAGCTGGAAGTTGGAAGGTGCCAAGTCAGCCAGGACCTCCTGCTTTTTCAGAGCTAGTGGCGCGTTTCCCGGTGCATCACGGATGTCCAAGATTGTTCCAGGGGAGAGCTCCTATTAATATGATTTTCTCTATATTGTCAGATAAATGCTACCCGGTCTCTGACTGTTAATATTTTATTTGACTAAGCCAAGATAACAGGGTCCCTGAAAGAGTGTTTCCTTGAGGGTTCAAGGGTTGAGGACTACTGATATGAATCCCCTGAAATAATGTTAGTTTGGAAAGTTAAAACTAAATTTCTCTGGAACTATCTTTTAGTCTGGTCAAACTCAGTGGCCAGAGCAGCTCATATGTGTCAGTATACAAAGTCACTGCAAAGAAGTATACAAAGTCACTGCAAAGAAATGTGAGTGAAAGCAGTAATTAATTTCCTTGTCAATGCCTAAATCACTGTATAACAAAGGAGATAACCATTTTCAGATATGCTGGTAACAGCTGTAAGTATTTAATTTGGTTAAGCTTGGCTTGTTTTTTGTGACATGCTGGTATGTGCTTATAGCTATACTGGTCAGGTGGCCCAGAGAAGGGAGATTTAAAAGGGAAAGAAAGCTGATGGCATTATTTGTTGAAAGATCTTGAGTCCAGTAGAGAGAGTTGGGTCTCTTAAGCCCTCCTCACAACAAAATAACCTTCTATGAGAATAAAGAGAAGGGGAGGGCATGAGAGATCATTATTCTATTTATTGTTTCCATAATGGATTTTCATCAACCTTGCATCATATTGTAAGAAAACAAGGCAAAAATTTAGTAGTTCTATATGACCCTGAAGAACTGAAGTCTAAACTCTTGACCTGAACAGAGACCTAAGAGCTTACTATTTTTAAAAAATCTTCAAATGTTTACTGAATAATTGGGCCAGATTTAATTTTACAGTGTACTAAGGAAATTTTTCTCAAAATGAAACACAAGATTGGAAAAATAACCCAAATGTAATTATTTTCTATTTAACTTTGTCTCTCCCAGGTACTTCCTATTTTATTGGCTTTTTAGAGATTAAAAGTGGAAGAACCAGAGTGATCTAATTTTTCACCATTAATGCTGCATTGATTTCACTTTTGCATCTCATTAATTTAAAGCAAACAAAATCATACTTGTGATTTCATGTTGGTCTGTTATTCACATGCTTTACCATTTCTCACACACACACACATGCACACACACACATATCAGTCATTTTTGTGTATAATCTCCCCCAAATCAAGTCATTCATACTAATGATCGCTCTCTCTACCTGTAAAAATATTTTAGAATTTATGAACCTGGGTGGGTTTATACAACTGTACAATACTAACTTGTACATGGCAGTTTTTTATCACAGCTGGGAGAAAGCTGAGTAGGTGAGGTTAAAATGCTGTCTTTTAGTCCATAGTAACCAAATGACCCAGAAAGGGATTTGAAGGAGCCTACTTTATGCAGCATTGATCTTTGAATGAATTGTGTTAGAACAAGGTTCTGGTGTAGTTGTGGAGAGCTTTTCCTCCTGAATCCTGAATGCATTTTAATTGCTCTTCTTTAAATTCCAACAAGCCAGTAGGGTTGACAGCATTTATGCCCATTTCACAGATGAGGCTTTAAGAGGTCAAGTGTCTGGAACTCTGTAGTCACAATTTTAAAATTAGAAAGGACCTTAAAGGGCCTCTTGGCTAATGTTTCTCACCCTTTCCCAGCTTTCACATTGGTTTCATGCAACAAATTTCCATCAGACACATCTCTCACTGCACCCAGACACACACATTGGAAAGGAGCATGACTCCAAATACAACTGCTCAGAATCTCCAGGTAAGAACATGTGTAATGTACCACACCACCACCTTCTGTTGAAAAATCACGATATTAGTCTAACCCCTTATTGCACAGATACAACATGGCAGCCCAGAGGGGTAAGCAACACACTCAAGGTCATATACCAATGCGTTCCAGGACTATGCCAAGGCCTTCTGACCCCAAGAACAGTGCTCGTTTCACTACAGCTTTCAGCTCTTTGCACACTAACAGCAGGAACTAGAACTGGGCTCCCAACTTAGAAAGCAAAGCAGAGCTGGGGATGAATGTCCCAGGAGCCTCTGCCACAAGGAATCAAAGACTATGTCACAATCTCATTAGGAGCTACAGAAATGACATCTCCCAGCCTGCTGCCTGGTGTTGTGGGCCTGCTCAGCATCAGATCCAGGTCTTAGAGTTGTCATGTTGACATTTTTGAAAAAGCTGAATTAATGCTGTTTTCCCACTGGGTGCAGGTTAGGTGGCCATTTTGGCTTTATTTCTTGCCTCCCTACAGGGCCAAATTTAGGGAACAGCCATTGGCAGGGAGGGTACAGATGAAGTCATTCATTCCCATGTGAAGACACCTGGCTGGAAGGGATTATTGTGAGGCCTCAGGATAAGCAGTTTGAAAAACTCCTAGAGGCAAAGATGGAACATAATGCAAATCTTCTGATCATACTATGCAAAGTAAAGCAAAAAGAAAACCCATGGCAACCCATCACTATTTCTGTAGAACTGATTCTAAGCTTATTCCTTTTAAACCCTCCTGAGACCCTAGAGATTTTGCCCTACATTTGTGTTTTGTTTTAAAGAGAGTCTCCCTGAGTTAGAATGGCTTTCAGCTTTGACATTCTTTCAAATACCAAAACCTCCAGAACAACACCGAGCAACATCGTACCTCTGAAAACCACAGAAAATGTTTCCACAGTCAGCAAAATTGTTCTCTTGGAATGAGAGAAATTATTTTCCCAGTGTCCAGTAAAATGAGCGTCTGCTTGGGGCCCAAGCCATTGATGCAATTTCCAGAGCAAAGCAAACACCTGACAATACCAGGAGCCCTGTTAGGGATGCCTGCCCTTCCCAGAATTCCTTTCTCCCAATCAAAACTTCTCTGATCCTATGCCAACTTTTCAAGATGGCAGCTAGCTAATCTGCAAAATCAACCTAAACTCTTCGGAAAAGGGTTAAATCCCTGTTTTATTTCTAACCCTGGCTACAGATTAAAATTACCTGGAAGTAGAAAGGGGCTTTCTAAAAACAATAACAATGCCAGAGCCCTACCCCTGACCAACTGAATTAGGCTCTCCTGCTGTAAGGCCACTGAGTCTGTATTTTTAAAAAGCCCTTCCAGTGATTCTAAGCTGACCAGGGTAGAGAACCACTCCCATGTAACAAGAACTGCAGCAACTCCTTAGGAGTACCTGATCTGCCCCAGGTGCCATGTTTTCTCTTTTCATACATTATCTGTTATCTTCACTACAAACCTACTTAAATAATCCTCATCACCAAGTTCAGACCTCTAATAAGTGCCAGAGGTGGATTCACACTCAGGTTTTTCTGAGTTTGCTGTTTTTTCCCCCATATTTCTCAAGGTATGGGACATGGGCCACTGGTGGTTTGCAAGTTGATTTTAGATGGTGTGTGGTTGTGACATTAAATGACAATGAATCATGTACAGAAAAGTTACTCCTTTTTCAATTCTCAGTTTAAATTATTTGGATTAAGGAGAAAGTCATAGTGGTGTTACTATGTCTCTAAGCCATCTCACGTTTACTCACCTCTCTTTTCAACAAACCTTTTAAAAAGTCCAGAACATTCTGTGGGAAACAATCTAGCTCAGGTGTGATAATATTGTTTTCTTTTCATTGTATTTACTTTATGGTTTATTTCTGTTTATGGCAAATGTTGCCACTGCTTTTCCATTTACAGTAGTGAATCAAGTTTTATTTTTAAAGAAATATATTTAAATAAAGAAGGAATTGATTTTAAAAATATTAAATAAATGATAGTATAGATGTCTTGAACATAGAACAAAAATTTTAAGTGGTAGATGAATGACAGAAGTTTGAGAAACACTTCCCTACAGCATGCTAATTTTAAAAATAGGTCTCTCCACACCCGTTAGCCAATAGGACCCTTCATCTACCATCCAATCACACCAGAGAGGCAACAACTTGTTCTGTCCATTTCAGGTCCAGCCAGGACCTATGAACTTCATTGCTGCTTCCAGCTCAAGAGGAATCCTGAAACACAAATGGCTAATAAAGATGGGGATTTGGACAGGGCGTACATTTACCCTCTCAAGTAATCAATGAAATGCAAATCAAAACACAAATGACATGCCATTTTTTCACCTATTGAATTGTCAGACTTTTTCTTCAAGGGCTGTCCCATCCTGGTGAGGGCCTCCCAAAACTGGTAATCTCAGATACGGATGGTATTTTCTGGATGGCAATTGGATATACAAATCATAACTTTTAAAAATATGTATACTCTTTGGCCAATAATAGGAATTTATCCTAAAAAATAATGAGAATTATCAAAGATCAAACTATGAGTATATTCTTCAAATTATTACTTCTTGTAGAAAAACATTGCCCCAAATAGGAAATTATAAACTTGATCATGGATCATCTATTAAATGAAATACCACACAACAATTAGAAATGATGCCATTTAGACTAATTTAGAAGACAGATAAGAAACTTGTTCCAGCATTTGCTATAATTGTGGGGATGGGATAAGGGAGTGGGAAAGAAGATAAGACAGACTGATTTTTTGGGGTTAAAAAAATGAATGCATATTCCCTAGAAAAATATTAAAAGGATATTAAGAAAAAAATACTAATGAACTTTGTTTTTAAGAGGCTGACTTCTTCTCCCTCCTTGTTATACTACAGGTTCCCCAGAGGTGTCCCAGGATAGGAAAGGCCCTTTTCCTATGAGAAGTCTTGGTAATAATATCCCAATTGACAGTCAGAAGCAAAGAGTGAGCCACATGGATGAAACAGACCTTAACAAGAATGGTGAATAGTTAGCATTCATTCATTCATTCATTCATTATTTGTCGAGTGTGTGCCAAACCCTGAACTATGAAATAGTTTCAGGGGAAAATATTACCACTTCCCTAAATAGTAAGAAGGAAATTCCACGTAGACAATTTATAACTCCACCATCTTCCACAGGCACTAATTTAACTCGGGGATGTTTTCTTTGTAGCAATTTTTCAATTTTGAAGAAGATTGTTCATGACATAACATGGCAACTGGGAAAATTTGTAGTTTTCCTTTCATCTTAGAAAGGAAGATCTGAATTACATGCACCCCAGGAGAAAATCTCTCTGGTTGTGTGTGTGTGTTTTACAAAAGCCCACTGAATTCCTTAGTTTACTCCTGAAGTTAGACTTGGTAAGGTGAACATTTACAAGGACATCTCAGTAAAAGAATAAGCATCATAATAGAGGCCATGGCCTAGACCTTGGGATTTAGAATCAAAAGGCCTGAGTTCTAGTTCCGGTTCTGAAGGGAGGTTTGCAGAGGGACTCAAGCTCCCTGGGCCCCTGACCCCTCAGATATAAAAGCAAGGGGTCTTTTGTCAGCAGGACATGGGGAAAGCTGAATTCTCATTTGGACTTTGCCTCTAACTTGCTGTGTAGTCTCTTCATCTCCCTATGCCGCTATTAACTCTCTGGGGTTGTCTGTCCTTCCCAAAATGAGATGAAGTAAAGAAAAAGATACTTTGCAAAATGAGATTTGCTACATAAAAATGAAGTGGTAAGAGGAAGAAGCACACAGCCAGAAAAGACAGGTCATCTCATTTAGAGCTATTCCATGTAAGTGTCCACTGGAGTACCATGCAGCATGGTCAGCCATCATTGAGGAGAAAGACCATTCAGCTGACAGCCGAGCTGCTGTCACCTCCAAATACCCTGAGAACTTTGGTCAGAGAAGTGATGTACCTCCCTTTATGCACAGAGTTGACAGAGTTAAATTAACCATATACCTCTAATTCTATTTAAATGCCCCCCCACCCCGCCCCCAAGGGTATAGCTCTTAACACCATTTGGGATTTGCCATCTGTAATATAGAACAGTGAACACTGTTTGCTTCAAGGGGATGTTTTACTTGGCAAGTGACTCTGGGAATGCCTAACCCAAAAATGGCACTCAGATCAGAAGTCATACTGCTCAGGAAGTACCCATGCCTGTCGAGGCCCACAGGGAGGGTGCAAAGGGCAATGGCTCTCCTAGTATGCTCTCTGCCAGGAACCCTGCTCACTGTCTACCCATTCCTCAGGGTATTCCTTGCCCCACCAGGCTGAGAATAATTGGACTGTATGCCCCATCCTGCCCTCCCATGTGGTTGTTCTTCCCTCACTGCAATCCTGCTAGGAAACTTACCAGAAACGGCACATCCGTAGTGGGTGATGAAATGTGAAACACTGAGGGTTAGGGGACAGTGTTGGGAAAGAGCATTTGTGGCCAAATAAGCTATAAATCAACAGGTCAAATAGAGTAGAGGAAGTCATTTCCTTCTTCATCTCTGAGACTTTCGGGGAGAACAAAAAGCCTCAGCTGTGACTTAAAATTGTGCTTGAATTAGGGTTGCCAGATTTAGGCAGGAGGAAAAAGACACCCAGCTAGATTTGCATTTCAGATAAACAGCCAATCACTTTTCAATGTAAGTATGTTCTGAATATCACATAGGCTATACTTACACTAAAAGGTATTGGTTATTTATCTGAAATTCAAATTAACTGGGTGCCCTGTTTTTGATCTGGCAACTCTAACTTGGATATGCCTGCATGTTCAGCAAAGAGAATTGAAATGTTACAATTTCAAACCAATTGTTTGAAGTTATGTAACAGAGCCATCAACTGAATTCAGCTATTTGTCTCTCACCATGCACTTGGCCAACTGTGTAGCCACAAAGTTTGATAATTTGGGATTAGACAGAAAGGAGTACGCATTTCCATGCTCCTGAAACTCCATCCAGATTTCTCCCATTTTCTGACTGATTTATCTCCAATTTATTACAAAGCTCTGTGACAACTCAGAAGAGAAGGATGTGTTCAAGCTCTCAAATATGAAAAAATCAAAAGATGAAGAGGGAAAAAGGTGCAGGGATTCTAGAAAAGGAGAGAGACCTATGTTAAGTACAAACTGGTATTCACGACATAATATACTTTCTAAAGCACTGTGGGGAGGTAGCCCCACTGTGTTACAAACTGGAGAGTTTGGCTTGGCCTACAAACGTTTATGTAAGGTGGAAATCGGGCATTTTCAGAATATGAACATCATGTCTTCCAAGTAAATAACTCATATACTAATGTGTATCTTCAACTTGGATTTTCCAGTTTATCTATATAAACTAGTCAAGTGGGGCCGGCCGCGTGGCGCGATGGTTAAGAACTGGCTTGGGACGCCAGAGGGCCCCGGTTCGGATCCCACATATGAGGGCCAGTAACACTGCCCTCAACAGCTAAGATGCTGAACAACAGCTCAACCTGGAGCTGGGCTGCCTATGAGTCGCCGGCGACGGCGTGGGCTGCATTCCCTGTGGCAGTGGATTGCCATGGGCTACCGTGTGTGGCCAGCAGCCAGCGTGAGCGGCCAGCAGCCGCAGTGAGCGGCCGTCCAGAAGCCGGCGACTGATCTGCCTCGCCAGAGAAGAGCGCAATGATGGTGCCAACTTGGGCCAGTGAAGCAACATCCTCCACAACTAGATTGAAGAACAAAACGACAGCAACTTGTCTGTTCCCCTTTCCCCAATTCCCCAGCACTGTTCCCATCCCCCCAATTCCCCAATAAAAATCTTTAAAAAAAATAAAAATAAAAAAATAAACTAGTCAAGTGAACTAGGTAATTACCAGATAACCATACTGTTTTGTATATCATAAGCAAACTGATTCACTCAAAAGCCAACATACAGGGGTTCAGGCTTCCATTCTGACACAGATTAGCCTCGCTGAGCTATAGTTTCTTCATCTGTTGAAAGAAAGAATAGTTTTTGTCCTACATGCCTCAGTGATTTTTTTTTCAGTTTTAAATTTTTATTTAAAAAATCATGATAAACTTCTCAATGTGAACACATATTTAGATTTAATCAATGTGCTATATGCTGTTTGTATTTTGCTTCTTTTTCTGAATTTTGAATTTTCATCTATCAACACCATACCCATATTTATCCTTGCAGATGCCTTCATGGTATGATATCATATTTATATCTCAATGTTAACTCCTCCCCGATTATTAAATATTTGTCATATTTCTAGCTTTTCTTCTACTACAAAAAGTGTTATATCCATCTTCATACAGATTGTCTTTTTTTTCTTTTGGCTTGCCTTGTTGGAACATGTCCATATTTTGTTATAATTATTAAATTGCACTATAGGGGAGGTAGAGCCTATGGACTCACCAGTGTACCTAGGGCCTCTTCCACATTGTCTTTTGACCTTTTGATTTATCCTAATTAATAGAAAACCAGTAGTAATTGTTTTAATTGAAGCTCTTTGTCAGGGTGGCTGAACATTTTTCAATATCTCATTTTGTAATTGCATTTCAACATATATGAATATGTCTCTGTCTTTCTCTTGCCTCAGGCTTTTCACATTATGGATTGTAGACGTGTGTGTGTGTGTGTGTGTGTGTGTGCAATATTCATTTGTTTTTATCTTTCTGTTGTACTTCCTTTTGTCTTAGTTTTCTTACTGTTTATCCTATAGAATATTTTACAGTAACATAATTGAGCCCATTCTTGTCATTAATATCTTCTTCCACAGTTTTTTTGTTTGTTTGCTTTTTGTTTTTGTTTTTAAGATTTTTTATTGGGGAATCTGGGGAAGGGGAACAGACAAGTTGCTGTCCTTTTGTTCTTCAGTCTAGTTGTAGAGGACATTGCTTCACTGGCCCATGTTGATATTATCATTGCGCTCTTCCCGGGTGAGGCAGATCAGTCGCCGGCTTCTGGACGGCCGCTCACAGCAGCTCTTGGCAGCTCATACTGGCTGCTGGCTACACACGGTAGCTTATGGCAACCCACTGCAGCAGGGGCTACAACCTACGCCATCCCCAGCGACTCACAGCCCAGTTCCAGGTCAAGCTGTTGTTCACCATCTTAGCTGTCATTGGCCCCCATGTGGGATCCGAACTGGGGCCCTGCTGCTCAGAGCTGGCGTCCCAAGCCAGCTCTTAACCAACGCGCCACTCGGCTGGCCCTCTTCTTCCACAGTTAAGATAGTCTATTTCATTTCCTTCTAAAGTTTTTATAGGAATGTTTAAAATGTTTAAATATATAACTCATCTGGAATCTTTTGTGGCCTGTGAGAATCAAGAGGTACATCAAGAAAAGTAAAAGATTTAGAAATTTTTTTAGAAACTAATTTGAGCCCAGCAGCACTAGCTTGCAAAGTACCTAATATTTAGGATAAACGTTAAAGGTCTGTATTTAAGTTACATTTTTTTGTATATCGCTATCAAATTGTTCCAACAGCATTTGTTGAATCATGAGTCATTTCCCAATTATTTATTTGGTTGCTTATGATTGGTCATATATCAATGACACTCAGATTTGCTCCAATGGGAAAGCATCTGGAAGTTGTAGTACTCTTTGCAAAACATCATCAAATATGGAGATATGAAAATTAAAATAATGAAAATTAAGATTTGATGCTAAATCAGACACCAGCTTAAACCAGGTTCTAGTATAGTATAAACACTATCTGATCAGATACCAAGAAATTTTTTTTTAATTTATGGGAAAAATTTTTAAATTGAGAAAATTCTACCCAATAACTTAATTCCTTCTAAGAATCTGATGAAGAACACCCACCCCTAGAACAGGAAGTTGTTCAAGAGCAAAAGTTGAAAACCACATCTTAAAATAAGCATTCTCAGTTAAGAATATAAATAAAAGCCTCTGATCAAGTGTAAACACTATATAAATGTAAAGTCCAGCTAAACTGGGCTGAACTCCAGCTGAACCCCAAAACTATTTAAGATCAGTCTTCTGAGTTGCTGAGATTGGCATTCCTGTAATATTAGAAAGCCTAAAGGAGAGTAGGTGTCAGATCTCCAGTGTATGTTCACACCAGCAACCTTAACTCTAGGCACTTCTGTTTATTAATCTATAAATCAGAGAAGATACACAACAGGGCATCCCAACCTCATGTTCTCCCGTATTACAGAATTTGGATTTTGCAAAGCAAGCAGGAGGTAGGTTATGTTGGGACTATCAGAAAAAAAAAGCATTTCAATTCTGGAGTCCTTGTACTCTGAGGATGGTGCCAGCACAAGAGGCTGGAATCCTGTCCTCTGCACACAGCTCCTAAAGACAGGTATGTCTGTTAAAGCTACCGGAACCCTCTGCAAGCAACATCACTTGGCTATGCTAATTCATATTTTTTCATGGCATTTACTTTTTTTAAACTTTTTTTATTAGTTTCAGGTGTAAAAAACAACATAATAATTAAACATTTATATACCTCACAAAGTGATAGCCCCAACAAGTCTATTACCCATCTGACACCATACATAGCTATTACAATGGAATTGACTATATTCCCTATGCTGTACTTTACATCCCATGACTATCTATATACAAAGGGTGCCAAAATATATATATATACACATTTTAAGAAAGGAAAAAACTGTATTAAAATTGTAATACTCAATACACATATATGCTGAGAACAAAAGATAACTACAAATCACGTTTGACTTCTGCAATTACAAGTGCTCAAAGTGGTTACCATCAGAGTAATGTTAATATAGGTTTTTCCTTTCGTAAAATGTGTATACGTTTTTTGGCACCCTCTGTGTGTGTGTGTGTGTGTATATATATATATATTTTTTTTTTTAAATTATAGTTGACATTTAATATTATTTTCTGTTAGTTTCAGGTGTACAGTGCAGTGGTTAGGCATTTATATAATTTGATATGAAGTGATCCCCCAATAAATCAAGTACCCATCTGACACCATACATAGTTTTTAAATCATTATTGACTATATTCCCCATACTGTACTTTACATCCTCATGATTATTTTGTGACTACCAGTTTGTACTTTGTAATTCCTTCACCTTTCTCACCCATCTCCCAACCCCCTTCCTTCTAGTAACCATCAGTTTGTTCTCCGTTTCTGTGAGTCTATTTCTGTTTTGTTTGTTCATTCTGTTCTTTAGATTCCACGTATAAGTGAGATAATATGGTATTTGTCTTTCTCAGTCTGACTTATTTCACTCAGCATAATATCCTTTAGGTCCACCCATGTTGTTGCAAATGGTAAGATTTCATTCTTTTTTATGGCAGAGTAATACTCCATTGTATAAATGTGCCACAATTTCTTTATCCAATCATCTATTGATGGGCATTTTTGTTGTTTCCAAGTCTTGGCTATTGTGAATAGCACTGCAATAAACACAGGGGTGCATATATTTTTCTGAATTAGTGTTTTGGATTTCTTTGGATAAATACCCAGGAGGGGAATTGCTGGGTCATAAGGTAGTTCTATTTTTAATTCTTTGAGGACCCTCCATACTGTTTTCCTTAATGGCTACATCAGTTTGCAATCCCACAAACAGTGCACAAGGGTTCTCATAACACTTACTTTTATTTAGACTATTGACTTTTAAAAAGAATGTTTCTTATGCAGAAAGACAATATGCTTTAGTTTTAAAAAACAAAAACAGAAAAACAAAAAACCCTGCTAAAACAGAAGGTTAAAGATAGTGTTGGGTCCCCATTTTGCTATTTGATCTGGGATGAGTCATTCAACAGTTATAGGCCTTAGTTTCCTTTTCTGAAAAAATGGGTATTTAGACTGGACATTTCCTAAAATCCTATATGGCTCTAGTAGTCTCGCTCAAACATAGATACATTCCAATTCAAGAAAAATAAAAATGCAGAACTTCTTACTTAGGAAACTGATCATTCACTACTCATAATGGTCCTTGCTGAGTCATTCTTCACTTACAAATTCCCCCACAATTTCCTTAAATAGTATGAATCTCTAGTGAAGTCAAACTGTGATTCCAAGTTCAAATATCCTACTCTTTTTTATGAATAATTAGTTTCTGATATATACACCTGGTCCAGGGAAGTCAGAACTACAGAATCCTGATTCAGATGTATTACCAAAAGAAGAGCCGATTCCACAAAAGATCATCTGCCTAGAAGGGAAATAAATCATGACTTCATTGGACTCGTGGTTTCTTAATCTCCAGTGCACTCTTGGTCCAGAGTTGAAATCAGAACTAACGCATCGAGGCTGCTCCATGAAATCAGGCAGTCATCCTTTCCCCTTCCCCTTTGCACTGCCTCCAAGGACTGCATGGATCAATGGCACTGTTCAAAGCTTTTCAGTAAATACTAGCTCAAGCCATTTCCCTCCAAAATGTATCCCACCAAAAGGTTTGCTTCCCATTTACCCAAGAGTATGTGTGCTCCAGATGTCTTTGAATTCTTATGGTAGGATGTGGTGCAGACCATCCCAAGTCGCCTTCATTGTCCTGAGTTATCTCACTAAGGGGGCACTTTCTACTCTACAAGGGCTGACCACCAACGTCTACTTCACCAGCGTGGACAAATCAACTTGCTTTCCCTCGCTCTTGACTGCTGATTCAGATGAGAAAGACGAAGGAAAAGTTACAGACAGTGGCCCTTGTTTACACTTAGCAGTCTCCGTGTGTTTTGAGTTTTTGGATGATATTTCTCGTAATAATAGCACAGCTCTAACATGCCCATTAAAATGAGACACAGTTTTTACTAAGTGCATTTATGTTAAGAGCAATTTTTCACTTGATTTTCCCAAAACCTCGCATTTACAGTCAAGTTTGCTGTCTTGTTGCAGGTTCAGAAAACGGTTTTGCACAGAAGCAGCGAACACCTCACCGAAGATGTCAGCAGCCCAAAATGTTGAGTAGCCCTGAGGACACCATGTACTATAACCAGTTAAATGTGAGTTCAAAGTGGCCATAAAGCTGTTTCACTGGCTTTGTTTCCAGTTAATAATTCTGTTATTAATACCTGTTCCAGCCCCTCCAGCCCCACCCCCACTCTCTTATGCTCTCGTCTTGAACATGTGCTTAGGCTCTTTATCTGTTGCTTTCATGTCAGGATGTCTGCCTTCACGGTGAATAATTGATGTGGTTTATCAAAGACGAGCAAGATGCATGCTTCATCAGGCTCACTTGAGCCCTTTGATCAAAAAAATTATGCTGTGACTTCTGATATTATCAGCATCTGCTTGCATTCAACACAAAATCACTTTGAATTAAAAATTAACGACTTGCTGCTTTGCTTTGACTGTGTGTTCTTGGCCCTCTCCACAGGGAACTCTAGAATATCAAGGGAGCAAGAGGAAGCCAAGAAAACTTGGATAAATATCTGTCTTCTTAGTTCTAAGCAACTGTAAACAGAAGGGGTCCTTTGTGATATTACAGAAAATGCAAAACTTTCAAGAGGCTTCTAAAAATATGCAGTGGGGATAGCGCCACTATTATTGACACTGGAAACTACTTTTCACAGTAGCAAGTACACAAAACTTGAATCTATTCTGTCTGAAAAGGCTGGAATTGCCATCTAAAGGCAAATGTTATTCCTCCTCATTTTCTCAGGGAATTGTACTTTTCCTCATAATTTGAGGTATGTAGCAGGCTATGTAAAACTCTCCCGCAGATAAGACCACTACAAATAGTGCAAATAGGGCTCTTCCCCACATTACCCTACCCCTGGGCCTTAAAGGTACACAAAGGAAAATACCCATCCCCACCCCTACCCGGCAGTGGTTAGACTGGGGGCTCTAAGGAGTTTGGGCTCATCTGATTGTTAGCATCTCAATTGAGAACAGCAATGAAGTAGGTAATTGGTACTAGTTTGATAACTGGAGGAGGTCAGAAGGAGAACGTTCTCATCCAGAGGGAAGCAGGAGACAGACAAGGTAATTCACATAAATCAAGTTGCAGTATGATCACACCTCCCAGACACCACTAAATCGGGCATGTTATCAGTATGTGACCCACGGATGAAAGGCGTTGTGTCTCAGACCCTAGTCCCTCTGTGTTGGGGACCCTGCCTCCACTAAGCTGTCCTTTTCTCCCTGTGTTGGGACCCAACCCTGTTCCAAGTACTGACACAACTTTAGCTGCCCCAGAGATGATTGTGGCATTTGTTTTCTTTTTCTGCTGAAACTTTCTTCTTTGTTGCAGCCAAGTCAAAATGCTTGATGGGGAAGATGAATATTACAAATCTCTGTCACCTGTGGACTCCATCCCTGAGGAGGACAGCTCAGCCCACCCTTTCTTTTTTCCCATGTCCTCAAAAGGAGCACCTTTTGCTCAGCACTGAGCTGTATTTTCTGGGCCCCCCCCCCGCCCACCACCACAAATCTGTTGAGGGTAAGAACACTCATGGTAATTGGCTGATTGTCATTTAATAAGAAAGCACTGTGATGGGGTCAGCTTCTTTGGATATGTGCCGGAGCCTTACAGAACAATTTTCAGATTCTTAACTATTTTCTCCTACCTCCATCATTCTCCCCACATCTGCTGTGCAGCCTGAGCTGGGTAATCCCCCCTTTTCACGTACCATAGGTCTCTTGGGGACACTCAGCACACCTCCAGTAGAGTAATAACTATCATTCATGCCCCCATCTAAGAGGGTAACAATCTCACCATAAGCCAGTTGGGAACACTGATAGCATTTCTTTATTTTTCCCACATGTCAATCCATGCAGAATCTGCCCCTATGAAAATCCAGGAGTTCCTTTTCTTCTTGCCTCCTTTTCTCCTTGCTTGTCTTTCTACCCTACCCACCTCTCCCCAGGGTCAAGGCTCCACTGCTGAGTGCCTTCATCTTGAAAGAGTGCACTTAAGGTCTCCTAGGCCAGGATAAATGTTTGTGTTTAGGAGGAGAGGCCTAAATTTTCTGATTCTTTCTATAAGGCAAATGAACTCCTCTTTTGCTAATTATTATGCCGATAAAGACTTTGCCTCTTTATTCCACCTTGCCAAGACACACCTATCACCTTAGCAGTAAAAGAAAGGTGTGAGAGGGAAAGAAAATGTGGACCCATCAGAGTCCACATCACCTTGTATGGTAACTTTCCATTCTCCGGTCAGCTGTCTCCACTAGGCTGTGTGAGTGGCTGCGAGGGCAGTATCTTGTCTCACCCTCCCTGTGTGCACAGAGCCCACCCAGCACAGTGCCTGGTACAGAGTGGACATCTAATAAATGTCCACCATTGAATGAATGGAAAGACTTAGTTACACAAAGATATCTGGTAGAAAAGCTACTTTTCATTATTTGTTATATACGATTAATCACTTTTCTTATACCATAAGCTCTGAGTTTTCATTCAAGGTTGGGCTAGTCCTATTGTAATGATGTTATACCATGTATTATAATACTCAATATGATTCAATACAACAAAGCTTTTTTGGAGCAACTATTATACTCTGTACAAAACTATATGTGAGGTTGCTGTGTGATATAAAAATCCTATAAGACCCAATCTTTAGAACAGATGTTCTCAACATTTTTCTTACTTTAAAATACTTGACAGATACAACACATGGGAGTACCCAGATCTGGAGGAAAATAAACTTGAGGAAATAGGAAAAAAAAAAAAAAGCTGTTATCAGAATTTTAAAGGGAAGAGTTCTAATAAGCATTTTACAAACATAAATAATGAAATGTAGCTTTTAGAAATCTCAGAAATTGTAATTTTACAAGAAAAAGAAATAGTCAATTATTCAATAGTTAAATTTTACTTTTAAAAAAAAGTCTTGATTTTTTTTCCCCAAATCTTTACCCCAAAGGTAATGCTTATAAGATATGCAAGTAGAGCAAAAGAAACACAAATTAACTTTTAACTTTATTTTATCTAGAATATATAGATTTTTAACATTATTACTAATATAAGTGTCTTAGGAAATTCTACTTTTATCACTGATTTGTCTACTTTTGATATTAGCTGCTTTCCAATCAGATGAATAGAAATGTTCGTAACTTTCCACTTGTCCATGTAAAACATAATTGTATACTTGCCTTGTTTCTAATTAAAATATATCTATAAATAAAATTTAAAAGGAAATAGAAGCAATTATACAGAAGCTATGTAATAATTAGTCATTGCCACAGCTATAACTCCAAACAGCACTTTAGAAATGGTAATCATTATCAGCTAAACTCAAAAAACAATTTTTAAATCAAGTAGATGAGAATGATGTAATCTGGAGTCTCATAAATGTCTTATTAGGTTTATCAAAGTAATATGCACATGGCAAAAACAAAACAAAAATCAAATGGTCCAGAGAGTTTATAGCAATCTTCTCTATGCCTCTGCCTTAGTCCCTACCCTCAGAGGAAACCATTTTTTTTATTTCTAATTCTAATTTTTTAATATTTCCATCATATCTTTAAATAATTTGCTCTTATGTTCTTGATTTATCATTTTAGACAATTTCTGTTCTCCCTCTCTATGAAAGACGTGCATTTATCTCAATTCCTCCTCTCCTCTCTCTCACTTCTTCCAGTGCTTATAATTTTATGTTTAAACTTTTGTTGACTACCTTTTAAACTTTAAATTATTTAACTAAACACCTATTTTTTGTGCATTGACCTTACATAGTATCTCTATAAGGATGACTGACATGAAGAAAATGAACAGGCTGAAAGATAATATCAAGACAAATAGAATAAAAGACCCTTAACAAAACAGAAATAATTCTGATGATAGAACAATTCTTTTAAAAACTTCACTGCACACCCTTGGTGTTCATGATCTGAGTTGCTGTTTCTTTTCCATTTTGGTTCATCTGCAGATATGCCTCCATCCACTCTTTTTAACTTTATTTTTAAATATAACACATACATAGAAAAGGCGCAAATTAGAAGACTCAGTAAGTTATCAGAAAGTGAGCATGTGTGTAACCACTCGTACAGTCAAGACTAGGCTATTGTCAATACCCTAGAAGCCTCCCTGATGTCTCTTCTCAATCTCTACTACCCCCACCCACCTCCCCAAAGATACGCACTCTCATAACTTTGATGGTAAACACTTCTGTGATTTTCCTTGTAGTTTTACCACTTACATGCATCCCTCAACACTATGGTTAGATTTTGCCTCTTATAGGGTAGGTTTGGGGAACTTTATATAAATGGAACCATGTAGTATGTAATTTTTTGGAATTGTTTCTTTTATTCAATGTTATATTTGTGAGTTTCATCTATGTTGTGGAATGTAAATACAGTTCATTCATATTCATGACTCCAGTATATGAATATGCCATAATTGATTAACCCATTCTACTTTTGATAGACAAATATGAATTGTTTCCCAACTTGGGGCTATTTTGGAAATTGCTACTATGAACATTGTTGTATATGTCTCTTAGTGTATATTTGCATGAATTTCTGTTGGCTTTATACCGAGAATTAGAATTTCAGGGTCCTGAAGTACACACACCTTCACTTCAGTAGGTAATGCCAAACTGTTTTCCTGAATGATTGTACCAATTTACAACTACACCAGTGGTATAAGAAAGCTCTCATTGTTCCACGTTCTCACCAACTCTTGCTATTATCACTCTTCTTCATATGGGTAATCTGATGGATATATAATAGAATCTCACTGTGATTATAGCTCACATGTTACTGATTAATAATGATATTGAGCACATTTTTATATGTTTAGCGTCCATTTAGATACTTTCCTTGTTACATGCCCATTTTTAATTAGTTAACAATTGTTTTTCTTTTAATTTGAAGAAATATATTATATATTGTTAGTTATAAATGTTGCGAATATTTTCTCTCCTAGGTGGTTTGCTCTTTTTTTCTCAAGTGCCTGTTGATGAAAAAAAGTTTGTAATTTTAACATAATACAACTTATCAAACTGCCCTTTTTAATTAGTGCTTTTTTTTATGGACTGTTAAGAGGTCTTGTTACCCTAATGTCATAAAGATATTTGCTTTTAGTATCTTCTGGAAGCATTATTGTTTTGCCATTTACTTTTAGATCTTTAACTCACCCAGAATTGATATTGCAAATGGTGTGCATAAGGGTCAATTTTCATGTTTTCTATAATGGGTATTCAACTGTCTCAGCCTTATTTAGTGAAAAGGCCATCCTTTTCCTACTGCTCTAAAATACTACCATTTACTAAATGAAGTGTTCATGGATCTGTTTCCTGATTCTGTATTGTGTTCCATTGATCTATTTGTTATTCTTGTGTTAAATACTGTACCTTTATAATAGGCCTTGGTGTATGGCAGAGAACATCTTCCAACATTCTTTGTCTTCTCCAAGAGACCCTTGGTTAGTCTGAACCCTTTGCATATTATAGAATCAAAGAGTTAACTTCTGAGAAAAAGAAAAAAACTGTTGGAATTTTTTTGGAATTACCCTGAGTCTATAGGTCAATTTGGAAGGAATTATCATGTTTATAATATTGATTTTTTTTTCAGTCCATGAATATGGTATATCCTTCTGTTTAGTTATTCCTTCTCTTCTAATGATGATTTATAATTTTATGTGAGAAATCTTACACATATTTTGTTAGTTTCATTCCTATGAACCACATATTTAGAAGATTTTTTTTTAATTTTTTGTTTTCTATTTGTTTCCTGCTATAGACTATATAAATGTTTGTGTTCCCCAAAATTCTTATGCCTTTGGGAAGTGATTGGGAAGGTCATGAGAGTGAACCCCTCATGAATGAGATTAGTGCCCTTATAAAAGAGACCCGAGAGCTTGCTTGCCTCTTCCACCATATGAGGACACAGTGAAAAGGTGGCTTTCTATGTACCAGGTATCAGGCTCTCACTGAATCTGCCAGTACCTTGATCTTGGACTTATGTTGTTTAAATCACTGAATTTATGGTATTCTGTTATAGCAGCCCAAACAGACTAAGACATTGTTGTTACATGGAAATGCAATTAATGGGTTTTTTTATATTTGAGATCCATCAACTGGGCTAAATTTACTCATTAATTCCAATAATGTATCTGTAGATACTTTTGGATTTTCTACCATATACAGTAAAACCCTCTGCAAATAACTATAGTTTTCTTTCCTTTCAACATTTATACTTTTTCTTGACTTAATGCCTGTATCAATTAGTTATTGCACACCGAATCAACCATATATTTTTCACAAGTCTATGGGTTGGCCAGGTATTTCTGTTGATTTAAGCTAGTCTTATCAGGGCTCACTTGTGCATCTGCAATTGGCTGCAGGTCAGCTAAGCAGCTTTGCTGATGTTGGCTGGATTTCTCACATATCTAGAGCCACAGCAGGGAGAGCTAGGCTAATGTACTTCTGTTTAACATGGTCTCATCCTCCAATTTGCTATTATTCACAATGGCAGTGACAGAATCTCCAAGGGGAGTGCCGTGTCTCTAGAGGCTCAGCACGGGCGCATTGCCAATTCCACCACATTCTTCTAACCAAAGTAAAATATAAAGCCAGCCTAGATTCAAAAGGCAGGTAAATAGAATCCGTCTTTTGATGGGAGATGCTGCAAGGTCAATTACATTGCAAAGGAAATGGATACAGGGGGAAATAGAGAATTAGAGTTATTTTTGTAATCAATCTGTCATGCTGACCTGGCTAAGATTTCCAGTACAGGGTTGATCAGGAGGGTTAATAGTAGGATTCTGACCTTTTTCCCAATCTCAAAAGGAAAACTTTTAGTGTTTTACCATTAATTATGATATTTGCTATTTCCTTTCTATTCCTAAGAGCCTTTTTTCTACCCCTATAAGTGGATGTTTGATTTTATCCAATACTTGGTTTTTATATATTTAAGTCACCTATGATTTTTCTCCTTTATTTTGTTAATGTAGTGAGTTACACTGGTTTTCTAATGTGAAATCAACCTTGCATTCTTGCAATACCTACCACTCTATCATATTATCCTTTTACATATTGCTGTATTTGATTTATTTGTTAATTGAAAAAATATATTTATATGCTTATGTTGAAATTATGAGAATTAAAAATAATGTAAATTTTTAATTCTCATAATATCCAATCTGTCTGGCTCTGGAAGAGTTTGTGTAAGAGTGACATTAATTCTTTCTTAAATTTTTTTTTAATTCACTGGGGGAGCTATTGGTGCCTGAAGTTTTTATATGAGAGAAAGTTTTAATTATATATTAAATATCTTTACTAACTTATGACTATTTATGTAATCTGTTTCCTCTTGTGTCAGTTTTGGTAGGTTTCATTTTTCTCAAAATTTGTCCACTTATTCCACATTTTCAAATTTGGTTAGAATTGTTTGAAATACCTCAAGATATTTTTAATATTGTAAAATCTATAATAAGGTCCCCTTTTCATTATGATGGTGATAATTTGTGTTTTTTCTTTCTTTTTTTTTTTTTGGCTAGTCTTGCCAAGTTTGTCAATTTTATTAGTCTTTTAAAGGAAACAATTTTTTATTTTATTCATATTTTTCATTATCTATCTGGTTCCTGTTTACTAACTTTTGCTCTTATGTCCTTTCCTTGATATAATTTGCTGGGTTTTTTTCTAACTTCTTGGGATTTTAAGCCCTCCTTTCTAATACATTAACTTAAGCTGTAATTTTCCCTGTAAGTATGAAATTAACAGCAACATACAGTATTTTTATTATTCAGTTTAAAATGTTTTCAAATATCCATTATGATTCTTTTTTTGATCCATGAGATTTTCAGAAGTTTATTAATTTCTAAATGTACAAGGATTTTTCTCTTATCTTTATGTTGTTGAGTTCTAGCTTAATTATGTATGACCAGAAAAC
Organism: Hipposideros armiger; assembly: GCF_001890085.2. NCBI lineage: Eukaryota > Metazoa > Chordata > Mammalia > Chiroptera > Hipposideridae > Hipposideros > Hipposideros armiger. The sequence continues at coordinate 958,141 of NW_017731616.1, forward strand.
AAATCAGTATGATTTTAAGACTTTGATATTTGTTGAGACTTTATGGCCCAGCATATAATTTTTTTATAAAACTTTTGTAAATATTCCATATATACTTAAAAGTTAGGCGTATTCTGTAGTTTTCTATATATGTACAGTAGGTCAAGTGTGGTAATTGTCATTTCCCCATACCTACTGATTTTGTGGCTGCATTTTCTATCTGTTGTTAAGAGAAGTGTGTTAAAATTTCCCACTATGATTATAAATTTTCCTATTTCTCCCTGTAGTTTTGTCAGCTTTGTCTTTATGTATTTTAAAGCTATATTATTAGGTAAATACACACACTTTAATTATTCTCTTGTGGCTATACAAGAAATTATAATACACACTATTGACTTATCAAAATCTAGTATTACTTAGTACTTATACCCTCTTCTTAGACAATGCAAGAATTCAGGGGCCTGAAAACACTACCCATCTATCTATCTATCTTATAAATTTGTCCTTGATTATATTGCCACTATTGTGGTATATTTTAATTTCATATATATTTTATATTCCATAAGACATTTATTATTGTTTTCATTGCTCTTTATTTCTTCCCACATCTCTGACCTTCTACTGTAGGATCTGTTTTCTTCTGCCTAAAGAGCACTTTTTAGTGTTTCCTTTAGTGTGAGTTTGCTGCTATGAGTTTTTGTTTAACTGAAAGTGCCTTTATTTCACATTCTTTTTTAAAGATTTTTATTGGGGAATCGGGCAAGGGGAACAGCCAAGTTGTTGTCTTTTCATTTTAGTTGTGGAGGGTGCAGCTAGCTCAGCTCCAAGTCCAGTCACCATCTGGCCCCCACGGCAGCTCGTGGCCACTCAGCTCAAGGTGCTGTGTTCAATCTTAGTTGCGGGTGAGCATAGCCTGCCATCCCATGTGGGAGTCAAACCGGAAACCTTGTTGCTAAGAGCACATGCTCTAATCACTGCACCATCTGGCTGCCTGATGGCAACTCAGGGCAGCTCAAGGCTGCTCAGCTCAAGGTGCCCTGTTAAATCTTAGTTGCAGGGAGGCATAGCCCACCATCCCATGCGGAAGTCGAACAGGGAACCTTGTTAAGAACATGTGCTCTCACCAGCTGAGCCATCCTGCCACCTATTGGCAGCTCAGTGGCAGCTCAGCTCTGGCGCAACTCACTGGCCCATGTGGGAATCAAACCAGTGACCCTGTTGCTCTTAACCAACTGAGCCACTCGGCCGGCCCTCACATTAATTCTTGAAGGATATTACTGATGAGTGTAGAATTCTATATTGGCAGGTATTTTCTCTTAGAACTTTAAAGATAGCACTTTACTATCTTCTGGTTCTCACTGTAACTATTGAAAGGTCAGCCGTAGGCCAAATTGTTGTGCCTTTGAAGGTAATCCCTGTTTTTTCCTGACTGCTTTTAAGGTTTACTCTTTCTTTGGTTTCTAGCAGTTTTACTATGAAAGGGTTCTCATTTATGTTTTCTTACTCTCCTGGTTATTATTTATTGCATGTTGGAAATGATACTTGCAAAACTTTTTGTAAGGGTAATCTGAGGCTCAGGATAATATTCCCTTCCTCCATAAAACAGTAATATGTGCTGGGGGCATACATAAATCAGGACCACTTTAATCCAACTTCAGAGTCTGGGATGATTTGATTGCAGGGACCTGCAATCCCTGCCTGTGAGAATACTACATCTGACTTACTGTCTCGTACAGTGGAGTTCTTTGCAATCCCAAGTAAGAGAGAGAGACAGAGAGAGTTGGGGAGTTAAGTGTCTCTCCTGGAATTGGTGAATGTCTCTCAGAAGAAAAGTTGCCCCAAATGCTGAGCTATCCTCTCAGAATTTCTGTCTTCTCCTAGACCGTTTTCAGTTTTTCTTCACTCTCTTGCTAGCTTTCCAATGCCTTCAATCAGATATATTTAAATTTTGTCCTAATTTACTATCTGACCTCAAGGAAAGGCAGTTTTAATTACATAAGCCTTTATTACTGGAAGCGGATATCTTCCTCCATCCTTTTTTCATCTTTCAGAAATACGCGTATATTGAAATCTCTTCCCTTGATGATTTCCTCTTCCATTCTCATCATTATTTTCAGTTATTCTTTTTAGTTATTCTTTACTGCCCTTTAAACGAGGTCTCAAAAAATAGGAGATACAGATGTGTGCATGCTCAGTCTGCTGTGTTGTATGTAACCTGTCCTGCTTAAAATTATTTTTAAATAAATCATTTACAGGGCCAGCCTAGTGGCGCGTTGGTTAAGAGCTGGCTTGAGATGCCAGAGGGCCCCGGTTCGGATCCCACATATAAGGGCCAGTGACACTGCCCTCTACAGCTAAGATGCTGAACAACAGCTCAACCTGGAGCTGGGCTGCCGTGAGTCGCCGGCGATGGTGTAGGCTGCAGCCCCTGTGGCAGTGGGTTGCCATGGGCTACCGTGTGCAGCCAGCTTGAGCAGCTGTCCAGAAGCTGGCAACTGATCTGCCTCGCCCAGGAAGAGTGCAATGATGGTGCCAACTTGAGCCAGTGAAGCAACGTCCTCCACAACTAGACTGAAGAACAAAAGGATAGCAACTTGTCTGTTCCCCTTCCCCCAATTCCCCAATAAAAATCTTTAAAAATAATAATAACAAAAAAAGTAAATCACTTACAAATATTAATATTTGAACTACAATTTTTATAACAGCTTTACTGAATTATACACCCCTTTAAAGTATACAATTCAGTATATTTAACTGTTATTAAGAATAAATTATTTGTCCCACACCTCATGACAAATCTTCAGGTATTACTGTTTTAAGACACTAGTGTTGATCTGATCTAGGAGCTTACAATATAGAAGGGGAAGTGTGATACATGCATAGATATTCACTAGGAAATGGCAGAGTAAATAAGATCAGAGGAGAGAGCATAAAGGATGTTTCATGAAGAAATCAGTGTTTAACCTAAATACTGAATAGTGGGTAGAGCAGAGGTAGGACAAACTGGCATCTCATAAAGTGAGACAGAAGGGCTGCTGTCAGCCCTTGGTGTGAATTAGAAAAAATGTCCTCTGCCTCCCCATTCCAAGCCTCCTTGTACAATTGGAACAACAAAAGTATCCTGGAAGAGTCCAATCAGGCTGAAGCAGCAGGAAAATTCAGGCCTTGTTTTGGTTTGACTGGGGCATAGAACATAAATAAAAAGTAAAACTGGAGGAGTTGATCACGCAGGACTTGCAGTGCTGTGCTGGCAGTTTGTTCTCTACTGGGCAACAAGAAACCAGTGAGGCTTTTGTTCAAAGGAATGCCATGAACAGAGCTGGGATTTAGAAAGAGCTTGCTGGCTGTGGTGTGAAGTAGAGAAGTGAGAGGCAAAAAGATCAACTAGTAGAAGACTTACATCATAGTGAAGCAAAAGATATGAAGATCTAAGCTAGAATAATGGAAGAATAGAAAGGAGTGTGAAACCAATATATCCTGCAAACATATTGTTTACATATTGGATGGTAGGGGCTGAAGAAGGAAGGGGTGGGGAGGGATAAATTAAAGATGACCCCATGCAGAAGAAATGGGTTAAGATCTGGAATTTATCTGGAATTTACTAACTGGATTAGCAGTCACTGAAAAGTAGTTTGTTCAGGACTGCGTTTGCTTTTTTTCACACTGCTAGTGTTGATTTGTGAGATTTCATAAAGTATTTATTGCCATTTCTCTGGTGACAGTTAACATCACCTTCAAAAGAAAGAGACTGTTATATCATATATGCCATTTTACATACATTTCAATGTTCAGAGACTATTCCTAAAATAAATGTTTAGAGATTCCTTTTAATTACATATAGTACCTCTTTTCTATGTAGCTATTATTGAATTATATTAGTCTTTTTCCTAAGTCAAATTTGTGTGAAGTACAAATTTTAAAGGGATGTTGAGATATTTCCCCTTAAATATGTTCTTATTTGTATCCATGACTCACTCACAGTATCATATCTAATCACACCCAGTGGTTTGGATCATTTGATCCATTGAGGACCAACTGCTCAGTAGTCATTATTGATCAGGTTAATTGGCTAAATGACTGATATAATCATCGGTTCAGGTTGTCTCTGTGTGTAAACACCGATTTGGCTGTTTTGTTTGAAGTGCTGTATCAGGTTTTCGGTATACTCGATTTATGTCAAAGGTAGAGAATGACTTTGTGCCTTTACATATAACATACATGAGCCAGTGAAAACCTGTGAATAAAATGAAGGGTTAGGAGAGCCTGTGCTTATTTTTTTTAGTTGGATAATGCTTCCCACTTATGTAAACCTCTGGAATTTACTATTCTCCAAACCAGCCCCTTGATTAATGACAGCAAGGAATGCTAGTCTTTTGAGTCACATAGAATGTTTTCTTCATTCACACACTCTTGTGGTTTTACTGGTTCAAAACAAAAGGAAAGGAACAAAAATAGAACAAGAAGTCTGTCACTCACCCTGCAGTGTTAAAAACAGCGAAAATATTTCTACCAATTAACATTCCCTTGACAGCTTTGGATGGTTGGATGTCACTGGCTAGTCTTAGGGACATCAAAATGACATATCACTGCCCTGTACACATACTTGTAAAGGTTCTATTTTGGAGCAGTAAGAGGACTTCGAAAATATGCAGGCCAATCTACTCTTTTTACAGATGACAGGGCCGAGGTCCAGCGACTTGCCCAGGGGTCACACAGTGAGTCAGCAACAAAGTAAAAAGAAGAATCTAGGTCAGTTTATACTGCATTCTGGGGCTGTCTGTATCAAACCACCAGGCTTTCCAGTGATGTCATGCTGTCTAAGACCAGCCTCACTTGTACACAGAACAGACAACTTATTTAGGAAGATGTTTTGCTTTCCGAAACTATTTCTCTAAATAATTCTTCCAGTATATACGAGTGAGATGTTGCTACCAGGCCTAGTTCCTTGCAAGAACTCTGCAGACATTTATAGATACGACCTGAGGATGTCTAAAACCATTATTGAAATTAAAATTTTTAATGCATTTATTCAATGCAGTTTCACTGGTATTCTCCTGTGGAATCTTCACCCTAACTATGTTAGTATGTAAAAAACATAAATGGGAACTGAGAAGGGTTACGTTACCTGACCATGGTCCCAGAGCTAATAGGGAGGAGTGATGTGCAAATCCACGGGTATCAAAGTCCTACGACATGCTCTTTCCAAAAGCCAAGCAGCCTGCATTTCACTGTCCTTTAAGGAACACTGATAGTTACATGACAATCTGACTGGGGCCACAGTAGCCAAAATAAAGTTTAATATAAAATATGCTGATGCTTTTCTATAATTTTTATTTGAGAATAATGTAACTAACATGTATTGAGTGCTTATTATGTACCCAGTCCTGTGCTTTACCCCTAATGCTCCATTTAATCTTCATGGTAACCTATTAGATAAATGTTATCATCATTAGTAGCATTCTTATAGGAAACTGAGGTGTCTAAATGCTCAGTGACACACCCAAGACCTGACAATTTGGTGGAGCAGGCATGTGAGCATAGATGGTTTGGCCACAGAGGGCTCTTTAATCACTACTGTACACTGCCATGTACTCTGAAATGTCACTAAGAGACCTACAGGGAGGACCTGGCAGTGGCCAAATTATCAAAGGCTCAATGGACGAAGAGTTGGGAAGAAACTTAAAGCTTTCAGACAACTATTGGTTTATGAAATATAAAATTATTGGAGGTCTTTGAATTTTTTTTATTTTTTATTATTTATTTTTTAACATTCAATATTATTTTATATTAGTTTCAGGTGTACAACAGAGTGGTTAGACATTTATATAATTTATGAAGTAATCCCCCTGGTAAGTCTAGTACCTACTTGGCACCATACATGGTTATTTCAATATTAATGACTATTTTCCCTATGCTGTACTTCACATCCCCATGACTATTTTGTAATTACCAATTGTATTACTTACTCCCTTCACCTTTTTCACCCAGCCTCCAACCCCATCTGGCAACCATAAGTTTATTCTCTGTTTCTGTTTCCTTTGTTCATTTATATTGTTTTTTAGATTCCACATATAAGTGAAATCACATGGTATTTGTCTTTCTCTGTCTGACTTATGTCACTGAGCATAATATCCTCTAGGTCCATACATGTTGTCGCACATGGTAAGATTACATTATTTTATATGGCTGAGTAATATTCTATTGTGTGTATGTACCACATCATTTTTTTAAACATTTTTTATTTTTCAATTACAGTTGTCATACAATATTATACTAGTTTCAGGTGTACAGCACAGTGATTTGACATTTATAGAACTTACGAAGTGATCACCCCAATAAATCCAGTACCCATCTGACACCACAGTTATTACAATATTACTGACTATATTCCCCATGCTATACTCTACATCCCCATGACTATTTTGTAACTACCATACTATACCTCTTAATTCCCTCCCCTTTTCACTCATTCTCCCTAACCCCACTCACATCCAGCTAACCTCAAAATGCTCTCTGTGAGCTTATTTCTGTTTTGTTCATTTCTTTACCCAATTGTCTGTTGATGGACACTTCGGTTGCTTCCATATCTTGGCTATTGTAAATAAAGCTGCAGTGAATGTAGCATATATCTTTTCCAAGTAGTGTTTTGGATTTCTTCGGATAAATACCCAGAACTGGAATTGCTGAGTCATAAAGTAGGTAGTTTTATTTTTAAATTTTGAGGAGCCTGCATACTGTTTTTCCAAATGGCTGCATCAATTTGCAATCCTACCAATAGTGTAAGAGGGTTCCCTTTTCTCTACATCCTCGCCAACACTTGCTGCTTGTTGATTTATTGATGATAGCCATTTTGACAGGTGTGAAGTGGTATTTCATTGTGGTTTTAATTTGCATTTCTCTGATGACTAGTGATGTTGAGCATCTTTTCATATGTCTATTGGCCATCTGTATGTCTTCTTTGGAGACATGTCTATTCAGGTCCTCTGCCCATTTTTTAATTACATTGTTAGTATTTTTGGTGTTAAGTTGCATGAATTCTTTCTAAAATTTGGATATTAACCCTTTATCTGTGTATCATTGGTGAATATCTTCTTCCATTCAGTATTTTCATTTTGTTGATGGTTTCCTTTCCTGTGCAAAAACTTGTTAGTTTGATATAGTCCCATTTGTTTATTTTTTTTTCTTTTGTTTCCCTTGCCCAAGGACATATATCAACAAAAATATTACTAAGGGTATTGTCAGAGAATTTACTGCCTATGTTTTCTTCTAGGAGTTTTATGGTTTAGGGTCTTACATTTAAGTCTTTAATCCATTTTGAGTTGATTCTTGTATGTAGTGTAAGAAGGTAGTCTAGTTTCATTTTTTGCATGTATCTGTTCAGTTTTCCCAACACCATTTATTAAGGAAACTGTCTTTACCCCATTGTATTCTTACCTCCTTTGTCATAGATTAATTGACCATATAGGCATGGGTTTATTTTCAGTCCCTCTATTCTGTTCTATTGATCTGTGTCTGCTTTACTGCCTGTACCATGCTATTTTGATTACTATAGCCTTATAGTATAGTTTGATATCAGATAGTGTGGTACCTCCAACTTTTTTCTTCTTTCTCAAGATTGTTTTGGCTATTCAGGGTCTTTTGTAGTTCCATATAAATTTTAGGATTATTTGTTCTAGTTCTATAAAAAAAAAGTCATTGGTATTTTGATAAGGATCACTGAAATTATTGGTCTTGAGGTAGTGTGCAACAATCTTAACAGGGATTTGCGGAGAACTTTTTGACTTCTTGGTGAAGATTAACAAAGCAATGTGGAAAATGGTGGTGAGCCTTTTGTTTAGAGATCAACTAGAGCCATCTTTCATCCCAAAGAAGAATGCATAAAATTATTGTCACAATCTACATTTTTGTTGTGATTGGTTTCTCAAATGAGTTAACTTCTAGGAGTTGGTCCTGAAACAACAAACCAGGAAAAAAATTTTTGTTGTGTATTGATAGGCAGTACAAAGTCTGGGGCGTGTTTTGCAAAGGCAGCTAGCTATAGGCATGAAGCCCAAAAAGCGCCTACAGACAAAGGAAAGCTGAAAGGATAAATAAAGGGAAATGGGGAAACCCTGAAAGAAAACTCCTCTATCAGTTCTAGCTATAGTTCTGACAGTTAGAGCCTAAACTAAAACACCCAAATATCCAACTGTTGTACAAATATAACTCTAAATTCAGTATCTTTAATTTCAAGTCTGTTATTAGAAATAGCTATTCCTATGTCACATAATTTTTGGTTAACAGTCACTTCTGCTTTCATTCACAGAACATTCAGACTGAAAAAAATCAACAATAAAACTCATCAGCCTTTCCCCTCAGCTATCCAGCATTTAATATCCAGGTGGTAAAATAAATGATATCAACTTTCTGAACACTGACATGTGTAAATTTTTCCTAATCATGGCATTTCTCAAGACCAGTGGTTGACAAACTATACCTTATGGGCCACATCTGGCCCACAGCCTCTTTTTATGGATAAAGTTTTATTGACATACAGCCACACCCATTCATTTACATGCTGTCCATGGCTGCTTTCATACCACAACAGCAGTGTTTGGTAGTTATGATAAAAACCTTATGGCCCACAAAGCCTAGAATATTTACTATCTAGCCCTTTACAGAAAAAGTTTGCCAACCCTGCTCTAGACTGTTCCTCAAAGAAATGGAGGGAAAACATTTTCTAACCACTTTTCCCACCATTTGGGGGACACTAGATAGGTGTGGTCTGGTGAGAAATCCTTGTACAAGAAGCCTAGTAATATAGTTCTGTTGCCTTTTTTTTAAGCTGCATGATTACTATTATAATATATAAACAAGACTATGGAATGTGAGCCGGTGAGGTAATCCTATCTAATGAACTATGTATTGATAAATAAACTGTTGGAAGAAGAAAGATAATATGGAATGCTTAACAGCTTCCAAACACCCTTCAGAAAAAGAGAGGAGAAAACATGATAGAAGGGGCCAGAGAGGGAAGGAGCCTTCAAAACTGTAGTTTCCTCATCTGTCAAGTGAGGGCATTTGGGCTTCTTCATGGGGCCTATGCCTGGGTTTCCAAAGACCCTTAATTATTATTTTCCTTGGCTTTTCCTGAAGCACTAAGAAACCCCAAGACTTTATGCCCTGAAATCCAGCATTCTACATTCACTCTGAGATTTAGATGGGTTCTTGAATGGTACCATCAGGTATCATCAACCCACCAAAGTGTCAATTAAGCACACTAGGTCTCTCTGGTTACCTATGACTAGCCTAGCATCTTTAGTTTCTGTACTTATAATATGTCTGGATGACTTAACAACTTTTCTTTTAATTAGTGACAAATTCACATCTTTTCCCCAATATTTATAGATACAAGCTAAATATTGGGTTGTCGGAAAAGTCATGCTGTATTTTTTCTGTTTTTCATTGCAAAAAATGTGTCATGACTTTTCCGACAACCCAACAGAATCAGAAACTATTCTCACGTGAATACTGCAAGATTCCAAAGTTCTATAAGGCCTCAGCAGTATATTTCTGGCAGTATTCTTACCAACTAATTTCAACTAACCTGTGCATTTTGGGTCAAGTTAGTTTCTTGTTATATGTAGTGGTGATCATCTCAACAGAAGGGAAATCAGTTAGTGAAGAATGTTTGAGAGATTTCACTGAAATACTGTGAAAGCACTTGGCTCCCTTTCCATCTGCACTGGGGCTCACTCCTTTCCCCCTGCAAATAGGAAAGGGGAGGACTAGGTGTCACGGACATTAAGGATTCGTTTTGACTTTGTTTCTCCTCCTTCCTGACCCTTCCTCCACCACCACCTGAAACTGGAGCCATCATGATGACACACCAAACTAAGGATATAAAAGCCTGGGGACAGGTCATGATTTATAATAGAAACATTTCTCTCTGACCAGCATATTGTAAACTCCAGTAGATCAAGTTAAGTTATGTCATGGCAAGTATATAATTCATTTCTATAATAATGGTACATTTTATGTATAATCTGTCAGCAGGTACTGGTTTGCTAAAGAGGCCATATAGAGCCAGATTCTATGTATCTTAGTAATTGATTATTCTCTAGGTGATTTATTATTGTTGTGAAGGCAGACAGGCTGATACTGGGTGTTCAGGACTTCAAAAATATCAGCCTGAAAAGTGAAAAAATTCATGTGGACATTGTCATCTATTGTATACCAGTCACCTGGCTTTTTCCAAATAGCTTCAGCATGTTCTCCAAGTCTCAGGAGGACAGAGCACCCAGACTCAAACCTCCACTTCTCAGTCATGTGTCTGGGGTATGTAGACACAGACCAGTACCATAACTCACGGAAAGAAGAGGGAAAAACCTTTACCAAGTAGGGTAAGTCCATGTTAAATTAAATTTCCCTAACTTAGAGTATGCAGGACTTTCAGTGTTTCAGATAAAATTCCCTCTGACTTGTCATGAATAAGAAGACTCTGACTAACTTTTGTAGCTTTTCCAAATTAAGGGTTTAGAAAAATCAGGCCTATCCTCAGAGCCTGAATGCAGCAATTCATTCTGCTAGTGTGTTTATTAGTTTGTAATGTAAGCCTGCTATGAATTTCAATGCTTTTATGAGTGACTTATTTTTCTTTACTAGAGTCCATTTTATATCAGATAATAATATTTTATATTGAATAAAGTTTACTTTTCTTTTGAAAAATTATATTATTTAGGCCTTTAAACAAAGTCAGACTGTCCACAGCACACATACACACACACAAACACACATTCTAAAGTGATGAAACTTACCTGCACCAACGCCATTATACAAAGCAATGTAAAATAGCACGAGTATTTTAGCATGTCGTTCACAAGCTAAAACTACATGGGAAAATTTGGGGAGAAAAACAAATGGGAAAATTAGGGGAAAAAAATAAAAAGGGTGTCTGTCCCTAATTCCTAATAGTCAATGTCTTTCCCTTTGAACCTTTCTCTGTTATTGGGCAAGAGGAGAGAGATCAAGGTGAAAATATCAAGGAATAAGAACAGGCAAGGCTTAGATGAAAGAAAGTTTGCCAATCACCTGCCAGATGGACAAATCCTTATAATAGTACATGAACATCTGAATTGCCTAAGCTTTTTTTACAGAGACATAAGTTATACATAAATGATAAATTGCCTGAGTCTCAGACTCACAAAATCTCTAAGACCACCAAATACTATTTTTTTTAAATGTATGAATACATACATCTCTATTTTTGCTTTATGATCTGAGCTAGAGAAAATTTACTGTAGCATTATTATCTGGGCCTCATTACCTCATGGTTAATTAGCTAACATTTGTAAAGTGCTTTGAAGATGAAAAGCATCATCTAAATGCTAAGAATTATTAAATAATATGAGAGGAAAATCATAAAATAGATACATTGTTAACATTAATTTGTATTTTATCTCTTCTTGTTATCTGCTCCCTAGCATTTGACATTTGGGGATGAACTATATATAAAGGCTGAGGGAGTTGCCATGTTTTTTATAGCTGTGAACTAGAGTATTAAACTAGCTCCAAATAATACTTGCCAAAAAAATGAGTCCTCAAGTGGAAACAAATTAGCTGTCCGGAGACATCCCCACTGGTTAAACAGTTAACTAGTTAAACAAACAATTCATCCCCTCCAACAGTTAGAAGGAAAGTTGTATTAATTTAGAAGCAATTAATAAGTATTTCTGCTTTATTCAAAACAATGCAAAATATACTAATAAATAGTAAAATAAGCTGAACCATTTTGGTGTGAAACATCTGATTCTACTTTGCACCCACTGTCTAGTTGCAGATCCTGCTGCTGAATAGCTTAGGATGGTATATTATGTAGTGTTGACTGTTTCCTACATTTTGCTGTCATCAAGGCGCGTTAAACTTTTTCTGAAGCTTCAGCTCTACTACCTGTCATCTCACCTCCTCCTTCCCCAATCCTAAATGGACAGAAGGACAGACAGAGGCAAACCTGCCTTAGAAAATCTTTGGCGGCCTTCCAGAGACTTATCTACAAAGAAGAAAAAGATATAGTCAAATATTCTTAAAATATGCTCCATCATGAAAGATTTCAATAAAACAGGAAACAATAGATAAAGTGCATTCAAAGTATTTGCAAAGTGTTTAATTGGGTAAAGGCAAGTCAAACTTTTCTCATTACAGCAATGTCCTTATTGTAAAGCCGACTTCAGTGATACTAAAGTTAATCCCAAGTCCTGTTACAGGAAACTCATCCTTATTAAAGTAACATTAAGTGCTCCTTTTTTTATTGATCTTCCCCTTCAGCTTAATGATAGAAACTTACTGATGTTTTAATAATAACCTCACAAGCTTTATCTCATTTTACTTTGCCTTCATACTGAAAGATGCAGTGGAAACTAACTTAGCATAAACATTTTGCAGATGTTTTTAAAGGCTAGGGGAGGTGGGGGGAAAAAAAGAGTCAATTGAGCTGCGTGTTAACAAAGATGGCTGAAAAACTAAAAGATGAAAGGGAGGCTCCAGTGTGAACATCAAAGAATTGTTAATGACAAGAAATACCATTAGGGTTAGCATCTCTTTTGTTTCAACCCTTTCACACCTGCAATGTGTGGTGAGCTAAACTTTTGTTCCAAAAATCTGAATTACCTCCATTAGCATTTATAGAAAAATGGTTGCAAAACAACAGAAACATACTGTCAGCTCTCCCCTTTTGCTTGAAAAATCAGAAATTAATTAGCTATCTGTGGATTTCCTTCTAGTTACTGGGTGTAACTTTAGAGACTATAGAGGTGTAAGGTAATGGGTTGCAAATAAGCCTGGTTGAAATGTGAGAATAGCTTTGTAACGGAAAAAAGGAGAGGTAATATAAGCAACATGGAAAAACGCACATAAGCAGCTCAGGCATTAGCAACAGCAAAATCAGAGCGTGAAATTCAGATTAGCCCTCCCTAGGCTGTGAGAGGAAGGGGGTATTGCAAGACTTGGCATGGCGAAAGGTGTAACCTGTTTTATTTGGCCCCTGAAAAATTTTAACAGATGGTGGGACCAGCTGTCTTTTTCAGCCATTTAATAAACTCTTCAGTGGTAACAGTTTGGAAAGTGGGGGTTTTTCGTTTTAGGCCAGAGGAGAAAATAAAGAAATCTGTCCCAAATTGTCTTTGCCAAGTAGTAAAGCCTGGAAACATGAAAAGTTAAAGGGGAAAAATCGAAGCCACTATATTATCGTCATTGTATTTTTATAAGGGAGCAACAACAAAAACAAATTCCTCTCTGCCAGATTAGCTGACTGACTACTGGCAAATGTATTTTGTACCATGTCTTTATCTGGAATTGTGTCCTTATCTGGGAATTTAATTTTGGTCTTTCAAAAAGATATGCCTGGTTATCGTGTTTAATGCTCATTGACAAATTAATAGCATTTATGGCAACTATCCACAGCATTACAAAAAGAAGCTAACTAAACATTTGTTAGAAGTTATTAGTACTCATAGATGGCAAATATTTTCTCACAATGAATGAAGGGGTGTATTCCCTTCAACTTACATAATTAATCTAAAATGGCATCGAATCTCTTAATGATGTCATGTAAATTACGAAGCCCAGCTCCAGACCTTAGGAAATGGGAAAAATTTTCATGTCAAGTTATTTTCAAGACAAGATCTAAGAGATTTTGCTTTTGTGCCCAAAATATTTTGTAAAATTGGCATTTTTTCCCCCACAGTTAAATGGCAACTCTCAATTATAGGAGAGAGAGTTTATTTACAAAGCTTCTCCCCTGATTGGCCATAAATACAACTCTGCAAATTTTCATGATTTCTGGCTGAGCAACAGCCACTTCCATTTGACAAAGCTTTGTTCTGTCCACAAGCCTAATACAGATCCTAGAATATTTGCCTCAAATAAATTGCAACAATAAAATATAAACTTGTTTTCCATTAGGAGAAATTAGGCACACCTTTTTAGATGCCTAAAGCATGTGCAACTTTCATTGTTTCTAGTAAATCTCTTTTGAAACTGCTAGCAATGCTTGGATTCTAAACAGTTATCGAGGGATAGGTGATGGAGAAAGAAATAATGAATAATTCTACCTGAAATAAGTTAGCCCACTTAGCTAGAATAAGTTAGTTCAGTTATTAGCTAGTTACCAAAATTAACAGAATGCCATTTCTAATTTCTCAATTGTCATGATTTGTAAAATGCCTTAGATAAATTATAGTTCTTCTTTGGGGAGTACTTTCTTTAGTCTGTAACACCAGATCACCATTCATTCAACACTTTTTTTTTTAAGATTTTTATTGGGGAATTGGGGGATGGGAACAGCGCTGGGGAATTGGGGGAAGGAGAACAAACAAGTTGCTGTCTTTTTGTTCTTCAGTCTAGTTGTGGAGGACGTTGCCTCACTGACCCAAGTTGGCACCATCATTGTGCTCTTCCCGGGCGAGGCAGATCAGTTGCCGGCTTCTGGATGGCCACTCACGGTGGCTTGAGGGCTGCTCACGATGGCTGCTGGTGACACATGGTAGCCCATGGCAACCCACTGCAGCAGGGGCTGCAGCCTAGGCCGTCGCCAGCGACTCTCGGCAACCCAGCTCCAGGTGAGCTGTTGTTCAGCATCTTAGCTGTAGAGGGCAGTGTCACTGGCCCGCATATGTGGGATCTGAACTGGGGTCCTCTGGCGTCCCAAGCCAGCTCTTAACCAACGCGCCACTCGGCCGCCCCATTCAACACATTTTTAATGAGCACCTACTGTAGGCCAGGTACTGTGCCCGTAGCTGGAGATACCAAGGTGAACATGATAGACGAGACTATTGCTCTCTTATCGCTTATATAACCTCATAATTTCTTTACTATATAACAAATGACAGAAATGCTATAATGTTTAGGCTTGGTCTATCGAACTAAAAAAATACCTAATGCTGCAGATAAGTTTGACAAATATAGGGGAGGAGGGACTTGTCCTCCACGTATAGTGGAAAGCCATTAAAGAAGAGAGGTAGGAGCAATTGCCAGTTCTTCCCAGCAACTCTTAACAAAGTTGCTGGCTTTTCAGTGTATCATCTTTGTTTTCCAGTTAGCTGGTTTCAGACAGCCTCTCACTAAGTATGATCATCCAGAAATTATATGTATTATCCTTATACATTAGAGTGTGCTTTCCTAAACTATTGGGGCTAAGCAGTTTCAAATTGGGGGTGCGGGGAGGAAACAAAGCAATGAGGCTTTACTTTATAGAAATAGAAGCATTAACACTGTATCTGAAAACTAGGTTGATCTCATGCCTGGAAGGCAGATCTTGTCAACTAATCCCAGTCCCTTCCTCCAAAATTTCAATACCTTTATATCTGTCGGACAAGTCCCTCACAAGTACCAAAGTCAACTTAAATACTGACACCAATTCTATCAGATTTTCCAGAATGTAGAAATGTAGTTCGACATGAATTGGAGAAAAGAATGAGAAAATTGATGTAAGATCCAACTAAGCATGTGCTAGAAAATTCAGCTGTTTCTCCATAGAGTATTATACTTTTATTTTTCTTCCAATAGCATCAAATCCACAGGTAATCTATGGTTAGTGAACAACATGGAATTTGGGACTAGTTGTAGTTTTCAGTGTGTTCAGGTTAACAAAGTTAAAATATCTGTCCGTCAGGGAGGCAAGCATCTAGAGGCTGCTGCCTCTGCTGTTGTTTTAGACACTCACTTCCATGCTGGCCATCTCTCCATCACAGCTGCCAGGCAGGTCCCCAGCAGTGGCCATGGCCCTAGCAGTAACCAGCAGAGTAGCCCATGAGAAAGGGAACACTGAAAGCAGCAACCCTAGAAATAATCTCAGTGCCATCCAAGTAGCAGTTCTGGTAATAGACTATTAATAAATCCACATATTTGTGTTGGTTCCTTAATGTACACTCATAAAGAAATGCTATATTTGACATCATTTTTTTTTCACTAAAAAGTTCTTCCTGAGTGTAAACTGTAACATTCCTAGCAAAGACAAAAGCAGAATTTTATTCTAATGAAAAGCTGGAACTGCTAAAATAAGGAAGCCCATTAAAAAGTGATTAAATAAATATTGATTTATAAATTTCCTTAGGATTGCTAGGAAGTGCCATTAATTTCAGAATTCTCCAAATTTACAGGAAACTCTGAAATTTAAAAAAAGTGCAAGAACCCTTTGTGTTTATAATTAGGCATTTTCTAATAGGATCAATTATTTTCTTAAATTGTATAATCAGTAAGTTAAATTCTTAACATTTAAAGGAATAGTTTAACAATCAGCTAACAAATTAGAAGTATATGAAAAAAGCAAATAATTTCCACTTTAATTGCTATATTAATATAATTATAAACATTAAAAAAGGATGGAATACTTGATAAAATAGATCTCAATTTCAGTAACAGTACTCAAAAGATGTTCATTGAATACTTGCTGTGTGCCAGATACTGTACAATAGATAGGATGATGAACAAAACGATACCATTCATTGGTACAAAGCCAAAAAAATACCAAGGGTGACAGGAAAGGGAAAAAAGAAGAAAACAAGGAGGAAACATAAAGAAAAAAAGAGGTTATTTTACTGCTAGATATTAAAATAGACTATAAAATGTAAAAAAAAAAAAAAAACAATTTTACTGGCACCAGAATAGACAAATAAAGAAATGGAACAGGGGCCGGCCTAGTGGCTCAATGGTTAAGAACTGTCTTGGGACGCCAGAGGGCCCCGGTTCGGATCCCACATATGAGGGCCAGTGACACTGCCCTCTATAGCTAAGATGCTGAACAACAGCTCAACCTGGAGCTGGGCTGCCCTGAGTCGCCAGGGACAGCGTAGGCTGCAGCCCTTGTGGCAGTGGGTTGCTATGGGCTACCGTGTGTAGCCAGCAGCCAGCGTGAGCAGCTAGCAGCCGCAGTGAGCGGCCACCCAGAAGCTGGCGACTGATCTGCCTCGCCCGGGAAGAGTGCAATGATGGTGCCAACTTGGGCCAGTGAAGAAACGTCCTCCACAACTAGACTGAAGAACAAAACGACAGCAACTTGTCTGTTCCCCTTCCCCCAACTCCCCAGCATTGTTCCCATCCCCCCAATTCCCCAATAAAAATCTTAAAAAAAAAAAAAAGAAATGGAACAGACAAGAAAGATATAACATAGACACAAGTGTGTCTAAACACTTTTTTTTTTAAGTTGAAATTTCAAATCCTTGGAGAAACGATTCAATTAAGGGTGATGGGAAAATTGATTAAATTTTTGAAAAAAAAGGAAGTTTAGTTTTTGTCAAGAACTGTGAGGGTCTCAGACGTTTACTCACTTGCAAGCCAACAAGTTAGCCATAGTTTTATGGATGTTGGCAAAACGTAACTCCTGAGTCAGAAACAAAACTGTAATAGCAGTAGCCACAGGATCGGATCAGCATATGTACCAGTTCCCTGAGTCTCGGTTCCCACTGGGTGATGCAAAGAGGGCCAGA
Organism: Hipposideros armiger; assembly: GCF_001890085.2. Taxonomy (NCBI): domain Eukaryota; kingdom Metazoa; phylum Chordata; class Mammalia; order Chiroptera; family Hipposideridae; genus Hipposideros; species Hipposideros armiger. The sequence continues at coordinate 975,579 of NW_017731616.1, forward strand.
TGATACTTGCACATCCAATGGAGTGTATCCTGGAGAGGAACCCCAAACTTAAGGAACTCGGTTCTTTTGTGCTGGGCTATAAGCCTGCCTGACCTCTGCCTTGGACCAAGGCATTAGTTTTGTTTTATTGAACAACCTACCAACCTGCCCTCTGTTCCTGAGTGTACACCATCCTATTTTCCAACTCTGTTCACCATGCAAACATCCTTGAAAAAATAGTTTAGAACAAAGGCACTCAGTGCCTCTGCTCACAAGATGCACAGCAACATAAGAAGCATATGCAGAATTGTCTCCCAACAGCCATTAACCAGTACTTTATTTTAAAAGAATTCTAGATGGATTAAAGAAAGTGTTCCATGTAAAAAGAGAAAGAGAGAGAGAAGCTATGAAAAACTAGGAGGAAACACACATAAATGCTTCCTTACTTTTCAGGTAGGGAGACATTTCTAAACATAAGGTCAAAAGCAACTTAAAAGAGAAAGAATAATGAATTTGACTAGTACATAAAAATGTAAAGCCTCTCCATGTCAAAGACACTATAAAATGAATTAAATTGCACTGGGAGAATGGGGAGTTATTGTTTAAGGGTATGGAGTTTCACCATGGAAAGATGAAAAAGTTTTGGAGATGGATGGTGCAAAATGTGTATACTTAATGCCACTGAACTATACAACTAAAAATGCTTTAAAATGGAAATTTTTATGTTGTGTATAATTTAGAATAAAAATATTTTTAACTATTGCAAATATAAGCTAGAAATAACATCTGTTGCATATATGATAAAGGCTAATATCCTTATTATTTTTTCATTCAGCAAATATGTATTGGTGGCTATGAGGCATTAAGAATGCAGTAAAAATCAAGACACTGTAGTTGCCTTCAAGTACCATAATGAATTCCTACAAACTGTTAAGAAAAAGAAAAACATCCCAAAAAAGAATGAAGGAAAGAGGCATGCACAGGCAGTTCACAAAAGAATTGATACCTATGAAAAAGTGGTCAACTTCACTAGTAATAAAATAGAAATTACAAACAAAACGCCATTTTTACTTTCAGAATAGCAATCTTTTTTCTTAAAGTGCTGTGTTAGTGAGAATACTGGGGCATATGTACTGTCAAATTCTGCTAGTAGGATTACAAATTAGCAGGAACTGCCTGGCCTGCAACCAGAGTATATATACTAACTATATCAAAAGCTTTGAAACAGTGTTTCCCCCTTACCCAGCTATTCCCCTTATAGGAATGCATCCTGAGAGAATGTCCTACAATATGTAAAAAATGTTCACTGCAGCAACATATATAATAACAACAACAAAAACTGGAAATGATTTAAATAGTCAATAGTAGGGCATTAATTAGGTATAATGGTATAAGCTCTATAATGGAATAGTATAGTCTTCAAAATGGCTCAAAAAGATAGAAAAAGAAGCTTGGCTATTTTTAAAATGTAAAAAAATGACACTATTTTGAATTTCAAAATAGGTCTATGTAGCCATGAAAAGTATTAGAAAGACATATACTTGAAGGTTGGCAATGGTTGTCTTTCTGCATTGAACATTTAATAGTTGTTATTAGGAAAGAAATGTTTAAGGAAAGAAAGTAATTGGCTTTTTTCACGTCACTAGAAATTTGTATTATTTATATTCGAAGACACCTAATTGTAATTTAATTGATTCTTCAATGCAAAATGCTTTTCTGTGTAATTTTTTTTCACATTGTTTACTCCTGTTTTAGATCATTTTGTTTCCTGTTAAAAGGTTTCTGAGAAGGGTCTCTCCATCCGTCATCCAGAGGAAGGGCCTTATAAACCTCTTTATTAAGATAATTAAAAAATATGGCACACCATGATAATGGCCTATTATGTAACTACTAGAAATTTAAATTATGTTAATTATAAAGAAATATGGGAAAACATTTATGGTAAAATATTATATGATAAGATTGGCAGGATAAATATATATGATGTACATTATAGTTTCAACTAGAAGTTTCAACAATGTAATACTATATATGGAAGCATGGGATGTAACGGAAAAATGACTAGAGATGTGCTGGGAGGGTGAGATGATGGATCATCAGGTTAGAGTTTACTTCTATGTTTTTATTTGAACTTTCAACGAATATGGAGAGAGGGGCTGCGTGAGTCTAGGAAATGGATTAATACTGTGAGAGAAAATTTAGATGATTTTAGTGCAAGTCTCACTGGGACCGGCACCTTTGTGGAGTCACCACTTATTAAGGAGTACAGCCTCAGCTTTGCAAGCTCAATTCAGTTTAATCAATCTATCAAGGGATGGTCTGGCTCTGGTGGACTGATAAAGACAACCCAGTAGTTGTGAGAATGTTTTAAGTCCAGAGCCTTTCCTTCTTGTGAAGTCACAAAAGCCTGTGAAACACAGAGTAAGCTGTTATAGTGAAGAAGTCAGGACCCCAAGCTCCTCCTCTTCAGCTCCCCAACCCCGAATGCCCTAAGGCCCCTCTGCTGAACTCCTAAGCTTTTAGGCAACTCGAAACCTCTGTCTTCCCAATCTTGCAGAAGATGGATTTATAAAATAGCATAGCAATGTATTGTTAATAGGAAAATCTAAGCAAATTCTAAGATCAAGTTAAGATGACTGGGGAGGTTGAAGTCAGTGAGTTAGAGGAGCTGCAGGCATATTTCTCAAAGTGCTGACTGACTGAGAACCACCTGCATTATAGCCATGGCAGACCAGTTATAGCATGGTGCTCCCAGAGCCCCAAGTTCTATTCCAAGCTTACTGAGCAGAGTCTCTGAGGGTGGGGCCCAGAAGTCTGTGCTGAGGCATATTCTCAAGGGTGTGGTGGGCTTCTGTTGCAAGGAAGAGGATGTGGAGTTTTGAAGGTCTGGTGCACCAGCTCCAACAACTGCCCCCTGCCCGGGGATATGTTTTCCAAAAAGGCAAGACCGCTGAGCACCATCTTCTCATGATCCACAAATACTTCATTTTTCAAGACTGTTTCCAATAGTCCACCTCCGTCACCATGATTCTTACAACATTATCTCAGGGCAGACAAAATACCAGTAATTAGAATCCTGCTCATCCTGTGTTACATGTTCAGATGAGAGTTGGGAGAAACATCAGTCTCATTGGCCACATTTGCAAATAAATTCTTGGTAGTTTGAGAGATTCCCAAAGATGGATAATCTCATAATATACTTATTTCAATTTCAGAGGAAGATATTTTCTTATGTTGTTAATTTTAGCTATAACAGTCTGCTTGGGTTCTCAAAATCTCTCTCTATTGATAAAAACCAATACTCCAAAATTGAACTCCTCATAGAAAACAAGAACAACATACTTCAAAACTCCTTCCTGGCATTCTCTTTTCTTTGACTCAAAAACTTCTAAAAGAAAAAGGTAATGTCGAGGGCACTGCTTTTTTTATTTAATTTCTGACAGCAGAATTCAGAGCCCAAAACTTTGCATTAATTATATTCTTCTTTTGATAATAAAAGAGATGCATCTAATTCTTTGAAATAGTTGTGGCCAGATGGAAGTATAATGTGAATATGCCAGTATCTATGAAAGTTGTTGGATTGACTGCTCTGGGGACCAGAACTTGAGATTTCTCTGCGAAACTGAGCGTAGGCAACAACAGTGAAGGTTTTAACCCTGGTTGCCCAATCTCTGTCACAGCCTCAGCCCAGCCCTGCGGGGGCCACCCGCTCCAGGTGGAAGAGCAATTTGGTCTCCCCTCCACTTAATCCTCGCCTGTCTGCGGAGACCTCACCAAGATGCCAATTGTAAGGATGGCTGTGGGTTTCAAACACCTGTCCACTAGGAACTGGACTTATACCCCCAACTCCTTTCATGCGGCCACAAGATAGACATCAGATGGTAGGAACTTCTGGTCCCTCCTGAGCAGATCGGTTGCGTGGTGCCCAACGGCCCCCTGCTACAGCTTCTCTATTTGCCTGATATTTATCAGAGTGTGCAATTTTAAATGTAGACCAAAATAGCAAAGTCTTCAGGAAACCTTGCCAGAATCATAGGCAACATGACTTTGGTTTCCTTTCATTTGATTCTCATAACAATCCTTTATTCTCATTGTATTTATGTATGTATTTTTAAATTTTTAATGAACATTAATTGTGTGCGTTGTTCTAAGCCCTTTACAGTTTTATGTATTGTTTTAATCATCAAACCCCATAAAGTAGGTATTGCTATTATCCCCATGTTACGGATGAGGAAATGAGGCACAAAGAGGTTAAATAAAGCATCCAAGCTCATAAAGTAGTGAGAGGAATAGCTGGGGTTCACACCCAGGCAGTCTTGCTCTAGAATCGATGCCTAAGGTATAACACCACTTATTTTCCTCATTTTACAGAGGAATAAATTTGTGTCTGAGATTACTTGATTTACCAAGTTGCACAACTTGAATTTGCCTCTTCTAACTTTCAAGTCCTGGCTTTTCCTGCTCTAACAGCCTCACGATACTTGTGTTGGTGCCTTTATCTGTGTCCTCCCAACCCGTCATGTTTACTCTGAGGGCTGGCTGTGTGACCCACACAGCTTTGAAACTCCCAGCAGGGCAAGTAAGTCAGAGAGACTAACCTGAGGCTCTGCCTTATGCCCAGGCTTCCCTGATCTCTCCACTACCCTGAAATAGAAGATCAGGACCGTCTAAGGAACTAGCTGGGGACTAACTCCTTTCCTGCCCACACGCGCTAATGGGACCCTTGGTTCATTCATTTGTTCTTTCATTCAACATATATTTAATGAGAGCCTACTGACAAGCACTATGCTAGGCACTGGAGATACAATGGTGAGCAAGACATCGTCCCTCTGCCAAGGAACCCACAGTGGCCATACTAAGAAGCAATTCCAATATCCAGCAGAGAGAGTGTCATTAGGGGGACAGGTAAGCTAGGATGCTGTGGCGTGCAGCCAGAGAGGCAGAAACCAGAGGAAGGCTCCCAGAAGGAAATGCCACTCTCACCTCAGCCCTCACACGTGCAAAGGGTCCACAGTAAGATATCGCTGCACAAGACCCCTAAGACTAGTGTCCAGGATCTTAGGGGAGGTGTTGTAATAGCCACTGAGGAGTTTTAAGCCAGGAACTTGTGTGACCTAAGTTCAGTTCCCAGCACAGTAATAATAAGCGCTAACATTTATTGAGCTATTAATATGTTCTAAGCGTCTACATGTTATATTTGTCTTAGTTAGCCTGGGCTGCCATAACAGAATACCATAGACTGAGTGGCTTAAACAACAAATTTATTTCTCACAGTTCTGGAGGTTGGGAAGTCCAACATCAAGGTGCTGGCCAGGTCTGTTCCTGGTGAGAGCTCGCTTACCAATTTGCAGAGGGATGCCACATGCTGTGTCCCCACATAGCAGAGAGAGAGAAGGGGAGAGCAAGCTCTCTGGTCTATTAGAGGGGCACCAATCCCACCGTGGGGGCCTCATACTCACAACCTCATCTAAACCTACTTACCGCCTAAAGGCCCCACCTCCAGATACTATCACACTGTGGATTAGGGCTTCAATGTATGAATTTGGGGGGTACACATTCAGTTCCTAGCAACATGCATTGCGTGTTCACAGTAGTACTATGAGGTTGGTGTTACTGTCCCATTTTATAGATGAGCTGATGGGGCATAGAGAGGTTAAGCCATGAAGAGGTGTAGCCAGGATTTGAGCCCGGGCCGTCTGACCCCAGCACCCATGCTCTTATTTACTCCTCTGAACTCCCTACCACACAGCACAATGTTACAGAAAGTGTTTAATCAATGTTTGAGATACTTGGTAGCTACTTTTTCACTTTCCCTAGTTTAAGGTTTCTCAGCTCTGCTCCCTTTGGAATGAGCTGAGATGTTTTTTCAAAAGTTTATTCCAGAGAAATGGAAACTTGTGTGCTCACAAAATCCTATATATAAATGTTGATAGCAGCCTTATTCGTAATCACCAAATCCTGGAAACAACCAATATGACACTCAAGATGTGAATGGATAAACTGTGCTTTATCCATACAATGGAACAAAAAGGAATAAAGTCTTGATACATGCAACAACTTCAGCAACTCTCAGGGGCATTTTGCTGAGTGAAAAATGTCAATCTCAGAAAGTCACATACTGTACAATTCTATTTATAGAACATTCTCAAAATGACAGAATTAGAGAAGTGAAGAACAGGTCAGTGGTTGCCAGGGGTTGGGGACCGTAAGGTGTGGGGGGTCGGTGTGACTGTAAAGAGTGGCAGAAAGGAGCCTTGAGATGATGAAGTAGTTCTGTATCTTGATTGTTGTAGTGGTCACACAAATCTACACATGATAAAATGACATGGAACTATACACGCACGTTGTACCAATGTCCGTTTCCTGGTTTTATGTACTACAGTTACATAATCATTGGGGGGACTGGATGAAGGGTACACGGGGCATCTCTGCATTAGTTTTTCAACTTCCTGTGAAGCTGTAATTATTTCAAAATTAAAAGTTTTGTTTGTTTGTTTTTTTAGCTGAGCCATCCTGCCACCTGTTGGCAGCTCAGTGGCAGCTCAGCTCGGGCCAGGAATTGAACCAGCGACCCTGTTGCTCAGAGCTCACACTTTTGAGTGAGCTTTTAACCAACTGGGCCACTTGGCTGGCCCTCAAAACTAAAAGTTTTTTTAAACACCAAAGCCTGGGCCTCACAGACTCTGATTTAATTAATCTGGTTACCAGTATGTTTGAAAAGCAGCTAGAGGTGAGTGTGCCTCTGAGCTAGTGCCTGGAATCCTATGGGTGGAAGCACTCTTTTGAATTGACATATTGCCTTTGAGAGCCCCTAATCAAATGTAAGAGGAAGCTTATGAGATTCACTAGCTGTCACCTGGCAGAGGACATGCCCCTGAGAGCCCAGGACACCAGACAAATCCTCATTAATAAGGGAGGCAGGTGGGGTGTCCTAAAGCAGAGGGAATGGTCAGTAAGCAGCAGCATTAAATTCCCAGTTTGCTCATTTGGCTGGGCTCCTTGCTGATGCTACCTCTGCAAGTCTGAGCACAGATGCCCACAGATGGATCCCAGGTCCCGCATGAAGATTTTTTTCCCCTACTGGAGGCCCCGGTTACCAGGTCCACTTTCAAGGCCTTGTCTATTTAATCTTTACCATGGTCTCATAGGAAGGGTCGCTGAGTCCCAGATGGCCAACACTGATTTACCATGTGATAAACTGTCTCTGGGATAGATCTCATACGGAAAGGTGCCAAGCATGTTTTCACCACCTTGCAACCCAGTGTACGTTAACATTTTCAAAGGGGGTATTAAATTGGTATTGATTAAGTGCAGGTCAAGAAATCAAGCACTTATGTTTGGCAGCTGGAAGCTCAGGTTTCGGCAGAAAGACTCCGAAACCTCCAGAAGAGTTTCAAGTCAAGAAAGGAAATAGATATTGGGCGTCTGAAGCTCCCCAGTTTCCCTGGGACCACTATCAAGATGGGAGCCACGTGTGCCCCCACATTAACACAGCGGCCACCCACAGAGCCTCCTGGGCAGTTGCAAAAGTGGAGAGTCCTGGAATGCATTTTCTGGTAGCTGCATCTGGGTAAGTGGCAGACTTCCTGGCTGCCTCCTTTTCTTTTTTTATAGCCTCTTGGCTGTCTGTGTGCAGAGATGTTCTGGCAGCTGGGGACCCGCCTTGGGGCGGATTTGGGGTCGGAGTCCTGATGAGTGGCTTTGTTCTCTTAAACATTATTGTCATCCGACTCACCTATTACTGTGAATAATTTGCTAATTTTGGCCATAAAAACAAATTCTTAGACAATCTCCAGTAATGTGTCTTTTTATGTCGATCAGGGGAGTTTTTTTCCCCTGCCTTCTCTTTGTTTGATGTGGAAATGAGCCTGATAGCTTTAGAGCCAGCCAGAAGGTAGAGCACAGAGAAAGAAAGAAAATTGTGCCCACCATAAAGGTGGCTTCTGCTCTCCTCTGCAAGCCTTTGAAGAATTAGTTTGTGGAAAACAAAGACTCAAGATAAATAATCATCAAATGAGAATTCCTAGGGGTGTGCACAGATGCATTCTGGGTGCCTATAAAACACATATTATATAACACATGCTGCTTAGGAATCATCTGAGACAAAGCTTCCTTGTGCAAAGAATTAACTAGGTGGAAAAAGTAAAATCTTCGTAAATCACGTGAACCTCTGGGTCCACAGTTATATTGTTCCAGTCAAGGTAGATGTGTCTTCCGATCTCCAAGCCCACAGCAACGGCAGGTAAATAAGGCCATGTCCGGGCAGAAGTGCACAGGTGTCCCTACTCCGGTCTTCCCCTTTCTCTTCCCTCCTGTTTTCATTCTCCCCTGATTGGTAATCCCAGCAACCCACCTGTTCTACTTACTCCCTGTCCCAAACAAGAAAGTTTCAGATAAAATCACTTGCACTTGTTGAAGGGTTGGTTGATTGTGCTTTATTGGGCAGAGTGTCAGTCAATGTGTTACTGTAGCTAGGCATTTGCAATTTAAGACTTTCAGTCTTTGTCCTGTTTTCAGGTGTTTCAAGCATCAGTGGACAGATGAGAGTGGGGGACTCCATGACTTTTCACTAAACTTAGCTGATTGGAGGAGGTGGGTCTGAAGGCAACTTGATTTGGCTGCTCCAGGGCAGAGGTATTTGAAGTTATTATTCCCTGGCCTCTTTTAAAGCCTGTGTCTCTCACCATCACAGAGTCCCCATCTGGCTCATCTCTTTCCCTCTCCTCTCCCTTTTTTCCCTCACCCTTCTCTCCACCCCTTCCCTCATTTCACTGCCATCCCCTGCTCACACCCTTAACCCCCTTCCATGGCTCCGCCCCACATTCCCAGATGCACTTTTGTTTCCCAGCACAACTGATGCTACTTGTCCTATACCCACTGCTATTTTAAACCCTGTCACGCTTCTTTTGGAATGTCATGAAATGCATTCCCTCATCTCCTGTGGAAGAAAGAGTAGTTGTGCTGAAAGTCCTGAAAGCCTGAATTCCAGCCCAGTCTCAGACACTAAGCTGCTGGGTGACCTTGCATAAGTCACTTAACTTCTCTGGGCTTCAACTGCCACATCTGTAAAATAATAGATTGGCTTTCAAGGCCAGTCTATATCCTAAAATTTTATGATCCTATGAGCAGAAGAAAAAAAAATTGTCTCATTTCACAAGTGAAGAAAATGAGGCCCAGAATGGTCAAGAGCTTTGCTCAGGGTCACACAGCTATACCTGTGTGCATACACGGAGGGCTAGACCTCTTACTATTTTGTAATCAAAATAGGAAAGTTAACTCTTAATGTTATGCCAAGAGAGCAGAGCAATATATATTTTTGTCAGTTATTAATTAGGTTAGCAGAAAACAAAACCCAGTTATTTTATGTAGTTGTTCCTTTTAGATTTAAATTTAAGCTATCATATTCTTAAGTTGTAAAGGTCTAAAGAGTAATACCACCATTATGACAAATTACATGGAAAGTTATTAAAGCCCTCTCCTGGTGCTAAAATGGAATTCCAGGGCCCCACCCACTGAGCAGATGCTCCCTGGTAAAGAAAGACAGACACCCTTCCTTCATCAGGTGGGGGTGGGAGGTGGGGGGTGGAAAGTGACCTCCCTGCCCTGGGCCACACTGATATGCCCCAGGCTGGGGTTTGCTTTGTCTCTGTTCCAAAAACATTTATCTAAAGTGCTTCATAATAATGCTGAGGACACCTTTCTAAACTATCAAGAAAAATTAATGCTTTCTGCATCTCAAAAACCCATCCTAACTAAATAAGCATCTTTATTTTCATTATGGGTAAATAAGTATTCTAAAAGGACAGCTAAGTTAAAGTGGCTAATGACTTTTGGATCCAAAACCAGGCAGCATGCCCTAATTTTCAGCATCTATTCCAGAAATAGGTACATAAATTCCCATTTATTACTGCCAGATAAAGTTATTGAGTAACTGAAAAAGTGCTGCTGGTACAGAGTCCATGCTTTATATTTAAAATAGAATGTTTACATTAAGCAAATATTAATCTCAAAAATGTCCTAGGTTTAATAGGAGTTTCACTGTATGGCTATGAGTGAAGGGAAATGATACCAATAAATGCTGTTAACACGAACAAATAGTGTCATATATAAACATCGTCAAAGCGTCTCTCTTTTATGGGGCTTGTAGATGGCTATATTCATGAATACAGTGAATCTACCACAGGCCTATTAACTGCACTTTATTGTATAAGAGAAAATTTAGATACTTGACTTTAAAGATTTTTTTTTTAATTGGTGAACAGTGTGCCTTTCCAGGACCCATCAGCTCCAAGTCAAGCAGTTGCCTCCATCTAGTTGTGGAGGGTGCGGGGATCCAACAGGCAATCTTGGTGTTGTGAGCACTGCGCTCTAACCAACTGAGCGAACTGGCCGACCCTAGATGGTTGACTTTAAAATATCTCTCTTTCTCTACACACACACACACACACACACACACACACGATGTAGACTTATCACATAGTATATGATTTCAGTGTTTACTTATAAGTATTTTACTTGTATGTGAACTTAATAATTTGGGGACTTTTCATAAACTGAATATAATTTCATTAGGCCAGTAACTGGTTGTTCCCATGTCCTCCTTGGTCAGAGAAGGGACAGTGAGAAGGAAATTTCTCCTTGGTAAAATGGTATGTGGAGTTGGCATGTAGATTAAGATGTCTTGAAGACTGGGCAAAAATTGGCATACTTTGAGACAACACACACACACACACACATACACACAAATACACACAAACACACACCACTACAAAATAATCAAATCCCTAGAATAGTTAGCTGCTTGAGAGAAACAGAAAACTCTACACTGGGATACCCCTCTCAAGAGACCCTTCTCCCAAATCATTTGTGATTTGAGAAATAGCTCTTCCAGGAGATAATATATTGATGAAAACATATAATTTATGTTACGTTGAATATTTTACTAGAAAAGGTCCTAAGAAGTCACTTAACCAAACCCCTTAGTACAGATTCTTCCTTGCAACTCAATAAATGTTTGAGTCCACCAACCATATACAGCACAATGCACTAAAATAATGGAAAGACAGTATGCATCTGTAATTTTATGGTATTGGATTACATGACCTTCAAAATATCATTTAGATCAAAATTGCTAAAATTGCAGTTTAAGGTTCTGTGGGAAAGGAGAGATTAACTGGAAAAGGGAAAGCTAAGAAGGCTTCTTACAGTAGCACTGTCCAGTAGGATATGGCTACTGAGCACTGAAATGTAGCTAGTAAGACTGAGGAACTCCGAAATAATATATGTACCCCTATGTTCATTGCGGCGTTATTCACAATAGCTAAGACTTGGAAACAACCAAAATGCCCATCGCTAGATGACTGGATTAAGAAACTTTGGTACATTTACAC
>NW_017731616.1:987497-995329 GCF_001890085.2 Hipposideros armiger
AGGGGGGTTGTTACTTTATGAGGGTGAAAAGGGTAACTATTGCATTGTTCTGTACACCTGAAACTAACAATAAATAAATAAAAAAGACTGAGGAACTGAATTTTCAATTTAATCAGTTTAAATATAAATAGCCACACATGGCTATTGGCCATCATATTGGACAGCACAGTCTTACAGGATGTGAGGTTTGAGCTGGGCTTTAAGGAAAGATAGGTAGGAGTTCGATAAATAGCGAAAATTAAAATTCCAAGCAAAAGCCAGTGCTCGTGTAAGTTCATAGAGGTAGGGAATCTTTAGGCATCGGCCAAATGAAGATCTGTCTAGTAAGATTGGAATGAAAGATGGGCAGTAGGTTAAAGTGGAAGATAAGGTTGGAAAATTCAGAACTATGTGGCATTTTGAATACAAGCCTGGAGAACATACAATTATTGATTCCATATTCAATGGGAAGACATTTAAGTTTTCTGATCATGGTAAAAATATAAGCTGCTCGGTGTTTTAAAAAGGTAATCATCAGCTAATGTGCAATGTGGATTTGAGGGCTGTTTTGATTACCTAATGCTGTATAACTCTACCTACACATGGTGGCGCAAAACAGCAGCCATTTTATTGTGCTCATGGGTTTTCCAAGTCATGAATTTGGACAGAGCACAGGGAAGATGGCTCATGTCTGTTTCATGATGTCTGGCACCTCAGCTAGGGTGACTCAAACATCTGAGGCTGGAATCATCCTCAGGCTTCTTCACTCACGTGTTGGCTCCTGAGCTAGGATGACTCCAAGACTGGCTTCAGTTGGAACTGTTGACCAGAGAGAGCATCATAGGTAGCCTCTTATGTAGCTTGAGCTTCTCACAGTTGGGTTCCAAGAGGGAGTGTTACAAGGGAAGCATCTGGAGAGTGAGCATCCCAAGAGAACCAGGTTGGAAGCCACTTGGCCTTTACTGACCTAGCCGCAGAAGTCACTTCTGCTGTACTCTGTGGATTATAAGTGAGTCACTAAAGCCAGCCAGATTGTGAGATGAGAGATACTGTTGGGATCATCTCTGGAAAATACTGTCTGCTAAAAAGGCAATGACATGGGAGATGGGAGATAATGAAGGCTTCAACCAGGAATATGGAAGTGGGAAAAGAAAGGAGAAGAAAGAACTGGATGACGGCAAGGAAACAGAATTAGCCATGCTAGAAGGGAGAGGAAGGAAGGAAGAAGGCCAGATGAGTGTGAACCCGAACCAACGTAAAAACTGCCAATCAGAAATCTTGGGGAGATGAGTTGGTTTCGATAGTGGGAAGTGGGGCTGTTTCCTGGGGATATATTTATTTTGGAGAGCTGTGGGACATTCTCAAGTAGGGCAGTTAGTAATTCAAGGCTGGAGCTCTAAAGAAAGGTCAAAGTTAAAGCTGGAGATAGATTTGAGAGTCATGAGAGGCAGAGATGATTGAATAATCACACGTGGTAGGATTTCAATAAATATTGATTGACATAACTCATTGTATCTGGGATTGGAGTGGCTAGACCAAAATTAGTGTTTGTAATGAGAAAAAAAAGAACATATTACTCTTTAGGGAGTGATGGGATAGGTATGAAATGAAGGTATAGGAATGGAGACCAGGAGATAAAGTGAAGCAACTTCATAATCAGCAAATGTAGCAATATTTGGAATGGCTCATTCAGTAGCTATTCCAATATCTTTCTAGACTAGAAAACTGAAAACTGTATTTTTCAGACTCTCTTGCAGTTGGGTTTCAGACACATGATTTAGATTATGACAATCTGCAAACACCAAATTTGGAAGGTGGAAGTAAACAGCTACGAGGCAGGAACTGTGCTTCTGTTGTCCCTACTAGTAAGCACAGTTGTGGTGCACTTGTATTTTATATGACAGCTGCAACAGAGGTCCTAATGTCACAGCCTCCTTTTCCATGGTTTCACTTTCTGCAGTTTCAGTTACCTGTAGTTCACTGTGGTCCAAAAATATTAAATGGAAAATTCTAGAAACAAACAATTCATAAGTTTTCATTTTAGTGCCGTTCCGAGTAGCATGATGAAATCTCAAGATGTCCCACTCTGTCCCACTGGGGACATGAATCATCCCTTTTGTCCAGTGTGACACTATATACACTTCCCACCCATTAGTCATTTAGTAGCCATCTGGGTTATCAAATTGACTATGGCCCCAAAGCACAAGAGTAGTGATGGCTGGCAATTTGGATATGCCAAAGAGAAGGCCTAAAGGGCTTCCTTTAAGTGAAAAGGTGAGTACAATACAATAAGATATTTTCAGAAAGAGAGAGAGACCACATTCATATAACTTTTATTATAGTATATTTTATAATTGTTCTATTTTATTATTAGTTACTGTTGTTAATCTCTTACTGTGCCTAATTTATAAATTAAACTTTATCACAGGTATGGCTGTATAGGAAAAAATATAGTATATATAGAGTTTGGTACTATCCTCAGCCTCAGGCATCCACTGAGGGTCTTGGAACATAATCCCCTGTGGGTAAAGGGGGACTACTGTATACATAGTTGTCAAGAGGCAAGGTACACAGTAGAAGTGATACAATTCTGAAGCTGGGCAGCTGTCACCGTGGCTTCCCAGTAGGCAGGCAGCTTTCTGATTCCATAACTTTCTGATCCCAGAGGAGATAGTGGTTCCCTTGTCAACCTAGGTCTGTGGTGTGGCTTTGGGAGTCATTCCTGAAAGCTCAGCTGAGACTTTGCTTCTTCAGGTCTCCAGTCAATCTGTAAGACCTTAAATGCCTTGTAGTAAGTTCCTTGCTGCATAAACTAGGTAAAATGGGTTGTTCACTGTAACTGAACCTTGACCAATACAGCAAGCAAGAGATCCTGGTATAAATCTTGGGGCCTCTTGTAGCAGCCACCTAGGAGAACCTTAGAAAAATAATGAATGAGAAAGATTTCAGGGAGCAGCCATGCAAAAGTTGGAGAGGAAAAATAGAGCAAATAGAGAGGGGGATCAGGACTGGTCCCCTGAAAGAAAGCATCTAAGTCTGAGTGATTCTTCAGGGGAAGGGATGGAGTAAAGAGAACAGTTCCAACTGGAAAATTAACCATGATCCTAGAACCCATATAAAACGGGCATCATTTCTCAAGACCAAAAGACCCATGGGTGAGACTCTAGCCAGAGCTAGAGGAAGAAGAGGTGACCTTTTCAATGGAACTGGGGACATGCAGAGTTCTGATATTGTATTAGCCTGTCCTCGGCTAGATCCTTAGAAATATTGGACTAATATTTACCTATATCCTAAAAATTGGAGCCTTAAAACTTCCAAGGTAAATAGCTGATTTTGTGTGCCCCCTGGTGTCTTGGGGTAAGGGGAAGGGGAAGAAAAGAGTACTCTAGAAGCAAAAGAAAAGGTCTTGGATTAGGACTATAAACCTTAAGGCAGAAACCCATCTTTCTCCTTGGGTAAAACAGATAGCAAACCCCTCACATGGAACTGACATTTTCACCACAAGGCAAGTAACAACCAGTAATGTGGCCAATTAATTATTCGAGACTTCTTATTTAATAATATCACTGCAGACCCACATACACATTTAATTGTTTTTCCAGTAATAGAAAGATTTACATTCACTCAGGGAAGTGCTCTACTGTGATGGTTAAATGGTTGTCCTCTGGAGTAACATTACCTGGATTCAATTCCAATAACAAAAGGTAGACTCTTGGGCAAATTCCTTAGCCCCTCTGTGCTACAATTTCTCCATCTATAAAATAGAGTTAGTGGGAGCTTTGGTGAGATCCTACTGTTGTGATTGGCAGCTGCATCATGGTCCTCTAGCCATAGGGTCATATAAGCACACTCTGAGTATAAACACCTGTGTTCACACAGACAGGGTGCAAGCAATGGCCACCCAACAGACTACTACCAGCAAACTACGGCACACCATGATGCAAACACATGACCTCACCAGCACTCCTTTCTCTGGCCTAAGCTAGCCAACCCTAATCCCTTCCATCCAGGGGTGCTGGACTTGGAAAGTTGGAGACGGAGGGTCCAGAGTTTATTTGTACTTCTTGATATGCACACAGCGTCTTTATTAGGCTTGCATCCAAAGTAATGTTCCTATGTATTAGTGCACATTTTAATTTTATTGGTATATCCAGATCAAATTTCCAGGAATATATATGTGTAAAATTATTGTTTCGCTTAAAAGAAAGATTTATCACTTTCATCTCTTTTAAGGAATGCCACCATGAGTAAAGGAAAGAGAACCTTTCCTTTCAATTCTCATGTTCCCTACAGCACTATAGAAATAATGTATGCAAGACTCAGTTCTTTCACTGTGTTGTGTGATCTCAGGAAGCCAACTCACTTCTTGGGGCCTCACTTCCTTCATCAGCCCTCAGTATCCTCCCCATGGTTCTGTGACCCACCTGTAGCTCCCCTATGATCTCTCTCTTCCTCAGTTCTGGAATCCAAACTCTCAAGCGCAGAGCATGTCTTCTTTATCTCGGGGGTCCTCCACCATGCCTGTGTTCACTTGGGCATATATCCTCTGTATTCAGTAAAGTTTGGCTTCTTGTGCCTAGAAAGAAAGATGGAAGACAAAGCCAAAGAGTGGTACCTTGAGCTGCTGCAGGCTCCTGCCATGACCTTCAGTCCTTAGACTTCTCTGTGCCTTTATTTCTTCTGACATCAGGTGGTTCTTGTCACAAATCAAAACACACAGTCATTTTGAAACATGAATGTTAATAAATAAACTAAATAGGAAAAGATATGCTGACTAAAGGAAGTTTGATGTTATCTTCTAAGATATGTCTTTTGTAAGGGGGCCTTGTCTGTGCCTAAAGATTACTCATAACCATGGCAGTGCTGTTGAAAGCACTTTTATATATTCAAAAAGAGCATGTTTATTTGGGGACATCCCTCCCATGGGAGGCAGGTGGCTCCATTTGTCAAAAGAGGGATTTTTATTATTCTCTTCATTTTATTTCTTCTTCCAACCCGTCATCAAGTTTTGTTCTTTTTCCCTTTAAAATGTCTAGCACCATTTCACTGCCAGGCCAGTTCCCAATCAAGGCCTTCACCATCTCACACCTAGATGACTGCATCTAAGTCTATCCTTCCAAGCTCTCAGCAAGCCGTCGCCTCCTAGGGAGAGAAATTC
This sequence comes from Hipposideros armiger, assembly GCF_001890085.2. Classification (NCBI taxonomy): domain Eukaryota; kingdom Metazoa; phylum Chordata; class Mammalia; order Chiroptera; family Hipposideridae; genus Hipposideros; species Hipposideros armiger. The sequence continues at coordinate 992,635 of NW_017731616.1, forward strand.
AAAAAATGGAATTGAGTTCATGTAATTCGCCTGCTCAGAGTTTACAATAAATTCCTGCTACAATACATACAGCATCAGGGCCAAGCTCCTCTCCCTGGCTTCTCTAATCTGGCCCCACCCTGTCTACACCAGCAAAACAGATACAAAACTTCACCTTCCACATTTATTCAGCAGCTCACTGAAAGCGGAGTTCTCTTTCCTTGCTGTCCTTCCCCACCCCCTCCCCATCATCTTCCTTTCTGTGCATCCTATTAAACCCTCATAGGTCCTTAAAGGCTACTCCAAACCTCAGCTCTTTGATAAACTTCCCTTAACTCCTCCAGCCCTCACCTAATACTCCCCTGAGTCCCTGCTGCATTTGTGTGTTCTGTAGCACCAAACAATCACTGTGCATGTGACAGTGTACACGGAGTTCCACTCTACCACCCGACACCAATAAGCAGTTATTGAACAGCTACTCAAGTTCATGCAAATTGTGTCCTCCTGCCATCAAATGGGGGAATCGAATCGGATGAGACCAAAGATTCCTCCTAGATCTAGATTTTTACCCCTTCATCCATTCTATACTGATCCAATTTCGAAGTTGAAGCTTAAAGTTAAGTCAAGGTTTTCAGTTGAGGAAACTTTTCCAACACCAAGCTAGTGTTTTCCAAAGATCCCAGCATCATCATTTCTTGCCAGTGAACACACTCGGCCTATTAATGATGAGCCCGTTTCAGACGCAAGAGTTAGGGCATCTGTGATTGGGTCTGCAGCTTAAACTTCCAGACCACTCCAAATCCTCCAAGTTAACTTAGAGGGTATCAAATTACAACCCTACCCCCCTCATCATTAAAAAAAAAAATCTTTCAAATTGAAGAGGCAAAGTTTGATCCCTTCAATGTTGGGAGCTGCAAACAATAGGAGCTTTCTGCTCTAGTACAACTTCAAAAAGCTGCCGAGTGACTGCTCTCAGAATACTTGTTTGTAGTGATGAAGAAACGCACAGGCATCGTCCTGCCACTCAATGCCCCGTTAGCATATGGGCAATTCTGCCTCCTCCCCGACCAGCACTTTAATAAAGCAACGACCTGTACTTGTGTTAACTAGGCAGATGCGGGCAACTGGAAGGATGAAACTTTGGCAGAGAGGGGGCGAGATCTACGAGGTTAATACCCTGCTGTAAAGAGCCAAGGAATTAAGAATTTGTTGAAATGACCTAAATAACGTGTAGGTTAAAAAAAAAATCAACTGGAGATGCGTGACTGGTTGGATTGATTCCAGAGGCGTGAGTCCCATTGCTGCAAGAAAATGCCTGAGGCGAGATACCAGGCTCTAGCGATAAGTAAGTAGCAACCCCAGAGTTCTCAGCACACACCTCCCCCTCCCCCACCCAATGGATCCCGGAGCATGCAGAGCAGGTGCGGCCATTGTGCAAGTGCCTCTGCGGGTTCACCTACCCGCCTCTTCTCACGGGTGGCACCGATCCTCGCTGACCACCGACCCTCGAAGAAACTGCAATGCAAACGTCCTACTTCGGAACCCTGCTGCTTGGAGAGCGGCTCTGCTGCGTCAGCGGCTGCCAGGAGGCTGGTATTCAACCTTCCCGCCCCACCATGGTTAAAGTTTGCTCCCCATTCGACACCCCCACCCCCACTCCCTCACCCCAACCTTCCCACCACCCACCGCACCTCCGCCCTCGGGCTGGAGGACCACAGAGGATTTCCTGGGTCCTCCGTGCACAAACACATCCACTAACAAAAGAAAGCCCATTAAACAAATCTTCCCTCCTGTGAACTCGAGCCCCAGAGGATACCTCTTTGAACTGAACCCCCACCCCCACCCCCACCCCGCGTGCCCATGCAGCCCCCTCGCAGTCTGGGGCTCGCCCAGCCCTCCCGGACTCCCTCCCTCCCTCCCTCCCGGCTGTGCACTTTTGCAGTGCGCTTGGTCTTTGATGTCTCTTTACATTTTGGCAGAGCAGCCACACGCTCTTACCCGGCGCAGGGCTTTGTGTAACGGAATTGACATTTGGCCTTGATACCTGTATCTCTTGGTGATTGCAACAAATTTCTAAAATAAATATTGTACTTTGATCTCCGGCATTGCATTTTTAATGGACGCTGCGAACATTACTTCATTAAGAGTTAAGTTTTTCAGAAGCACCGAATGCAAAGGGAGGGAGGCAAAACAGCACTTTGTAAAAGTCTCTCCAAACTTCAGCTCGTGACTGAGAAGGCTGCCATCCTGGCGGGTTTTCACCAATTGAGGTGAGGCCAAGAGCAAGGACTTCCAACACTCGGGAGTGCGCCTACTGTAGCTGTCCCTGCACTGTCCTAAAGACTTAGCATATATTATGTCATCTTTTAAGCCTACAAGCACTCTACAAGTGAGCACTACTATAATCCCCATTTTACACACTGGGAAACTGAGGCACAAAGAGGTTGAGTAACTAGAAAGTGGAAATCTGGGTTCAGATTTTCGGAGTCCAAGCTCTTAACCACTAAGCCACCACTCTCTTTCACTGGCAACTGTTGGCAACTGGTGGCGGTTTAATTGTCGAATGGGGGTATTTTGGAGAAAAAGTTATCTCCTATAACTATGGAAATGTGAATTGGCCTTTCTTGCCTTTTTGTTAAAATAGCGAACAGAATGGGCAAATGAGAATGCCTTCCAGACTGCTTGGCCCAGCCTCCCGGGGATTGGGGGCGGGGGT
>NW_017731616.1:995377-1018483 GCF_001890085.2 Hipposideros armiger
AACTCAAAGGAGTGAGAGAGGAAACACGCTAAGGGACCAGACCTGCTTGGAAAGTGAGGACAGGTGCCGGTGCGGGTGTACACCACGGGACTCCTTGGCTTCTGACTTGCATCCGGGAAAAGGCTCCTTCAGGGTCCCAGGCTTCGCGAGGACTCGACCCCTGGACGGGGAGTAGAAAAGGGTAGGTCGGCCGGGCCTCAGAGCACAATGCTAGGCACCCTCCCCTTCCCCACTCCCAGAGCACCCAGATCTCATCTTCAGGAGCCAGGCCTCCTCGCCGAGCTGTGCGGTCACTGCTCCGCGTTCCCGGGTGACACCTTGTTGGAGAGAAGAGGGTGTGCGATGATGGGGCGTGTGAAGTGCTCCTAGTATTTGGGCCCACGTGGCCCATGCTTCTCAAGCAAGATGTTTCTATTTCGCTGACGGACGCTGGGAATGGGGAAATGGGGGCTTGGTGGCGTAGCGCCCTGGCCACTTGGGAAATGCAGAGGGCACAGCCCAGACTCCGAATGAGAAGCCCATTGGAGTTAGGTCACGCAGTCCGTCCTTTCACGTCAGTCCCGGCCGCGGTGCAGTCCCCGGGAGAACCACGCGCAGGAAGGCAGGGCGCGAGACGGCTCCGAGGATCCCTGCACCGCCGACGTCCTCGGAGAGAGGGGACCGGGTCAGCCGGCAGGCCGGACGTAGAGCCGGGTGGGCCAAGCGCAGGCGGCCCGTGAGCCGCGGCTGCCAGCGGGAAGCCTCAGCGGCTGTTCCCGGCCCCTAACCCCTTTCCTGTGCCGTGGGTACCTCGCGGCTCCCCACCTGCCTCTTCCTCCTTCTCCTCCCCACGCCCCCAGGTGAGGTGATCCCGTTGTCCGCCCAGCTCCCACGGGACCCACCTAGCGCCCTGGGCCGGAGGGAGTCAGGTGGCCGACTTCCCTCCTCGACCCGGCATAGCAGGCCATCAAGGGTTTGGGGGCGGGGTGGGGGAACACCCTGGTGAGCGTTTCCCTAGCCCGGACAAAGCACGCATCGCGCCTGAAGAACTTTCTTTTCTTTCCAAAAGTGATGGGAACAACAGTTTTTATTGACTTTTTTACCGATTAGAGGACTGTTTGTCCTGGTACGTACTATTGTAGTTTCTTCAACAATAACAAAAGGCTTCCTCCGCCGCGCCTTACTATTTTCGAGAAGTTCCCAGGTAGGTCTGTGCGGCTTGCAAGAACGCACACTCGCCTGGTGGGGTTCAGGGGGAGAAATTATTGGCTTCGCTCAGGACTTTCGGTGGGGCCTAACAGGGGTCAGCCGCTTGTCCGGCCCTCCATAGGGTCCAGGACTGTAGGCTTGGAGAGAGAAGAGAGAGAGAGAGCACTTCTTCCCTTGGGTTGCTCCGGGTATTTGTCCTGCCAAGCTTAGCGTTGGGGGTAAACGCCGCACAGGGTTTTTTCCCAAGCTCGCTCTTAGCAAAAGTTGTGGCCAGAGGAAACTTCCAGGTCGCCAGCAGGAATGTCAAAAGAGAACCCCAGTCGCTTGTCAGGCGGGTGGCCCAGAAGGATGTGCGCCACCCACCGCCGTCCTGGGCGGCCGCCCGGCCCCGCCCCGGGTCACAGTCAAGCCCGCGCGACTCCACCGTGACGAGCAGGGGGCACGCGGCGGGCGGGGCGAGGTGCGTCCCACGCCCCGCCCCGGGAATTCCCTCCGGTTAGCGGTGTGCGCGAGCAAGTGCGTGTGCTGTCCCGGTGCGGGGTGTGTAAGTACAGGGGAGGGGAGAATTACATTCACCTCGGTCCCAAACTCCCGCGCTTAGAAGCCGAAGGCAGATTTCTCTGGAGATAACAAAGGCACTTTGTCACTTTGGGCGCTGCCTCGGTGCAAATCTTTAATTGCAAGGGAGTTGGGGGAAGGGGGCTATAGTGTCTCGAGCAACCCCAGCGCGGGTCTCCAGGCGGCAAGGCCCCCTTTGATCAGGAAAATCCAATTATTTGTGTATATACATTTCCCACATAGTGATTACTTCATTAATTGTCCCGCCTTTATCTCCTCCCTTCCCATCCCCCCTAATAATCAGTTCTTTTATCCAGACCAACAAACACACCATAGGAGCTTTGTGGATTCAAAGGATTTGCTTTCGCTTCTGAAAGAGCCGCTATTCTTTGATGATTGGGTAGCGGCAAACTTCAAAGCCATAAATCTTCCCTCTGACTGGCTGGCGGCCCAGCAAAGTCCTTATCAAATTCTTGGAGGTGATCCTGAAGCGCTCAGACCGCGAGCAGGGCAAGCGAGCCGGGTACCGCAAGGGGCGCGGGCGGGGAGGGCCCCAGTACGCAGAGCGGGCGCCGGCGAGGGACTCTGGGCGGCTATTCGTCCTCGCCTTCGGGTCTCCATGCCTCGGCTGCGCCCTGCTCCGCAGCCAACGGCCCTCAATCTGTAGCCATGGCCGCCGTGGCGGTCCTCCGGAACGACTCGCTGCAGGCCTTCCTCCAGGTCAGGGCTGGGCTCGGAGGGGACGAGGAAAAGGTAGGAAGGATCGTGTCTCGATCTTTCCTGATACTGTGTGCATCCTGAATCTCAAATGGAGCCCCGTTTGGTGGATGCCTCAGGAGTCAGACCTAGGGGTGCCCACCCCAACTTCACACCTAACCTTGGTGTCAAGAGTGCGGCCTTTGGGGGAGGGACGCGCGGAACTTGGGGTGGTTCAGAGGTGCGCGTCTGGCTGAGAACAGGGCCGGAGCTCATCCTGCTGGGCCCTCCTGCTGAATTTAGCCGGGGGCGGGCGGGGGAGCAGCGCGAGTGTAGCGTGGAAACAGAGCTTAAAAGATAAGAGGGAGGGCGGATAGGCAGCCGGGCTGTGGGTGTTTCCAGGCCCTTTCAGACGGCAGAGCCTGGAGTCAACGGTCGCATCCCTCTCCCCTCCCACTCTGTGCCTGCTTCCTCTAAGGCTGGGTGGCGTCTCTAAACCAAGTGCAGTAGTTACACAGGAAGCGCTCGAGCGCTCCGCGTGCAGGTAGCGCAGGCACCAAAAGTTTCCCGGGACTGGTGGGTGCGTGCGTGGGCTGAGATGGCGGGGAGGGGCAGCCGGGACTGGAGAGGGGCGGCGATATAATAGCGGGCGTGGGGGTAGAAGGCCGGTGGGGAGACCGCGCTAGGAGCGCTAACCTTTTGTCTCTTCTCCGCCCTACCCTGCCGCCGCCCATGCAGGACCGCACCCCCAGCGCCTCCCCGGACCTGGGCAAGCACTCGCCCCTGGCGCTGCTTGCCGCCACCTGTAGCCGTATCGGCCAGCCGGGCGCCGCGGCGCCCCCGGACTTCCTGCAGGTGCCCTACGACCCCGCGCTGGGCTCGCCCTCCAGGCTCTTTCACCCGTGGACCGCCGACATGCCGGCTCACTCGCCAGGCGCGCTGCCACCCCCACACCCCAGCCTGGGGCTGACGCCGCAGAAAACGCACCTGCAGCCGTCCTTTGGGGCGGCGCACGAGCTCCCGCTCACCCCACCTGCCGACCCCTCGTACCCCTACGAATTCTCACCGGTCAAGATGCTGCCCTCGAGCATGGCGGCGCTGCCAGCCAGCTGCGCGCCTGCCTACGTGCCCTACGCGGCCCAGGCCGCGCTGCCGCCGGGCTATTCCAATTTGCTGCCCCCGCCGCCGCCGCCGCCGCCGCCGCCGCCGCCCACGTGCCGCCAGCTGTCCCCCAATCCGGCCCCAGACGACCTCCCATGGTGGAGTATCCCGCAGGCGGGCACCGGTCCGGGAACCTCCGGGGTTCCGGGGGGCAGCCTCTCCGGCGCTTGTGCCGGGGGCGCTCACGCTCCCCGCTTTCCCGCCTCCGCGGCCGCTGCCGCCGCCGCCGCCGCCGCCGCCCTTCAGCGGGGCCTGGTGTTAGGCCCGTCGGACTTCGCGCAGTACCAGAGCCAGATCGCGGCGCTGCTGCAGACCAAGGCCCCCCTGGCGGCCACGGCCAGGAGGTGCCGCCGCTGCCGCTGCCCCAACTGCCAGGCGGCGGGCGGCGCCCCCGAGGCAGAGCCGGGCAAGAAGAAGCAGCATGTGTGCCACGTGCCCGGCTGCGGCAAGGTGTACGGCAAGACGTCGCACCTGAAGGCGCACCTGCGTTGGCACACGGGCGAGCGGCCCTTCGTGTGCAACTGGCTCTTCTGCGGTAAGAGTTTCACACGCTCGGACGAGCTGCAGCGGCACCTGCGGACTCACACCGGCGAGAAGCGCTTCTCCTGCCCAGAGTGCGGCAAGCGCTTCATGCGCAGCGACCATCTCGCCAAGCACGTCAAGACGCACCAGAATAAGAAGCTCAAAGTTGCTGAGGCTGGGGTCAAGCGGGAGGACGCTCGGGACCTGTGAGCCCGCCCACGGGACGCTCGAGGCTTGTGCAGCCTCGGACTCTCTTCCCAGCGCCTCTTCGGGGAGATTCCAGAGGCCTATGGGCAGCTGGCCTGCGGGGAGACCCAACACAGGCACTTGCCCCCTACCTGCTGCCCGCCACCCACCCCACCCCTAAAGTGACACCAGGCTCCCAGCTTCCCTGGCATGGCCCGCGGACAGGGACCCTGTGGCCAGGAGGAGCAGGGGAGGTAGGGTTGAGAGCTCTGCGTAACACAAGGGTGGTTTCAAGCTCTGAACCATTCTTACCATCTGTGAGACCTACATACAGTTTTGGGGGACCACCCTGAGCTGACCTTGTATATAGGAAACGCTGCTGAATTAAAGCGGAAAGACCTTGGAAGAGTTGAAATAGTGCTGGGTGTTTTGCTAAGACGGGGCCGGGCTTTGTACAGGTTATTTAATAGCTTTGTTTAAAAATAATTATAATATTAATAAAAATGTTCCTTTTGTCCTCAGCTCCTTGCAGAGCTACCGCATGAAATGTCTCTGTAAAACAATCAGCAGTTGCAGCGAGAAAATAAATACGTTAACTCCGGGGTCACCTCGGGAAGACCCCGCTGAGCCGGTCTCATTTGATCTTTTCTTCTTCCGGGAGGCTTTACAAAGCGGTCAGGTTTCACTGGGAATTTGGAGGTTCCTGAGGCTGCCTGGGTCGGAGGCTTCTTTGGTTTGGAAGGTTTGGGGCCACTGTGTTGGCTACATGGATGGAGGAAGTAAGGCAGGATCAGTTTTATGGTAAAGAGGATAGGGCAAGATTTTCCAGTCACACCCTTAGTTTCATATGCAGCGGTAGGACTTGACCAGAGACTGTTGGGCTTCTTTTAAAAGTTTGATTTGTGCTGCACATATAATTCATGTTCTTTTTGTCTGGTGAATTCCATGTGGCTTTCCAATTGTTGGTACTCTCAGGACAGAGGCCCCAATCGAGCTGCTCTTTCTCCTGGCAGCCGACTATGCTGGTGTCTGGAAAGGTCTTAGCGACTCTAGGATCTGTTCACAAATGAGATTTTGGAGCCTTACAGAGAAAGAAACTGGGGTCCCTGGTTCAGGTTGGTCTCTGCCCAGGAAAGAAGCATCACTCTGGTATTTTAGACTCGTCATGATATACAGCGTTGTCTTGCTTGTTTTCTTCTTAAGCATTTTGCTGTGGAAATCTAAACAGTCTACTCTCATAATAGCTACTTAGAGATTTCTGATTAGGCCTGGAAGTTTAGTTCCATTTTGTATGTTGGGATTTTATTTTTTTAAATCATTGAAGTAAATTAAGATTTTCTCAGGAAGGGGCCAGAAACACTCATATTGAGGTTTCTTGCCTGACTCTAAAATTTGAAGTTTTAAAGTTTACAAGTGTTTTTTCAAGTGTCTCAACTCAACTGACTTCTTGATGTTTTCTAATATTTTGAGTTTTTAAACCTGAAACTGAAACCTTAATCTTCTGATTTAGAATTAGCAAAGAACAGGAACCTTTCTAAATTTTGTTAATATGTTAAGCTAGCACCATTAATGCCAAATTTCACTGAAACTGAATCATCTTTTCATGGTAATACAGTGTATACAAATTGATAGGATTTCACAGTTTACAAACTGTTGTCACCTTGCCATTTGTTTGAAGTCAAAGTGAAGGGTAAATTCTTAAAATCTATGAGGGCTGTACTTGAGATTTACTCTATTAAATAAAACACAAACATCAACATAATATTGAGTTTAAAATTACCCTTATACTCCTAAAAAATAGCATTTGTACTCCATTAACTAGGGACAAGGTAGTAAATGAGTATTAGAATCATTGTGGAAATAGGTCTTAGAACCAGTTACTCTCATTAGAGATTTTGAAACTTTCATGACAAACTGGAATGTGAATTTTCAGGGGTTTTCATCTGGGAAGGGAAGTTTGGGTTAGCTCCATTTTCAAGGGTGTAGCAGTTTTGCAAGGAATAGGAATAAGAAAGTTGCTACACAGTAACATTAATATACATCTAAATGTGTAATCTTCATCTAAATCAAGATTATTGAGAATGTTTCTATGAAGAGCTACAGGAAACGCTCACACCTGAACCATGCCCTGGGATCGACTTCAGTGCCAGAATAGGTGTTTTGGCAGGTGATAAGGAAAGAGAAATCCTTGTTCTAGAGTAAAAAGACCAAGGGCATTTGACTCAGAAAAGTTGAACTGATTCTTTCATGGGGAATTTGTAGGAAAGAGAATGCCCTTGCTAGAGAAAGAAAAATAGCAATTTCTAAATTAGTCTACTAGTTATTATTGACAGCTATGAACATTTAGTATCCAAACAGATGAAGTGTTGAAGATAGTTTCCTTATAATTTTAACTTTGTGGCTAAGAGAAAAAAATACATAAAATGTATGAAATTTAGTATTTAAAACAGATGAGGTGTTAAAGATAATATCTATCACTTTGTGATTAAGAGAAAAACTAGATAAAATATGGAATTTATCTAAAAATACAGTATATATAATTTTTAAAAGCAAAACAGTCATTTGATGACACAATAACTTTCTTATGTTTTCACTTAATTGAACCTGAAAATTTAAAAAGTGTGGCAAAAGAACAGTCTTCTAGACTAACTTTGGATAGCTGAAAGACTGTTCCTTATTGTACCACTGCAAAGTTGTGTTCCAATCACTTTAGGAAAAAAGTTTATGCCATTATCCAAGTGCAAGCCAAGAAGCCACAATTAGCCAAGTGTAGGAAAGTATTTCATGTTGATACTGAAAAATAAGCTAATAAATGCTCAGAAATATAATACAAGTGTGACAATCCAGAAATGTATTAGGTTTTATAAGCTGTTAAAATTTGAACTGCTGCTGCATGCTTTGTTTCCTAAAACTGCAACCAGAGTACCATTTAGGACTTCAAAAATTATTTTTAAATAAATCAGTATGCAAGAAATAATTGCATAAATGATGGATTTAAGCAAATTTAGCAGAAAAATTAATGAAATTCAAATTAAAAGAAGTTCAGAAGCAAATTACCATTAAATGTACACTAAAATTTACTGTTTAGTTGGAGTTTTGCTGACATCAAAAAAGTCAGTTTAATCCACCAACTGTATTCAAGGCTTTATTTAAAGACCTCAGCACCCAATTCAATTAAGTTTTAAAAACTAATTGAAGAAAATGTTACCGATGATCCCAAATGTCAATAGACATTTTAATTTTTTTTACATTTAATATTTTAAAGCAACTGTTTTAACATGCAAATACAACATAGTATAATTTGAGAAAATTCTAAAATTAGGGTGATATGATTATTTCAAATTTAACAATTGATAAATGAACCATTTTAGCCAAGAACTTAGAAACATGGAGAAATTGAGTTATCAATAATTTAGGTAATTTGGAATTGTGTGTTTCTGAATTTATCAACACCATAGTTTTCTGCTTTTCTCAAAGGAAAATTGTGCAAATTTACCTTTCGGGGACCACTAATTTGCATTAGTTCTGGTAATGAATGAAAGTAAATTGTGTTAAAAATAATACCACTGTATTCACCATTGTGTTCGTGTTTTCTAGTTTGGGTCAGAGTTTAAATCTTATAACTATATTGTGTATATTGCTACAAATTTTTTTTGCAGTGAGTAAATCAAACAATACATACCAATTTAAAACATTAATCTTGATGAGCATGCTTCTTGCAGAAATGTACTTTAAACAATATTTGTAGAAAAGGCAGTTTTTTTTGCTACAATTTGCACCATGTTTCTATTCTAATATTGTGGGGTTTTAATCAGTTTGAAGCAGCAATGAAATGTTTCTCATTTTGATTCTGCTGTGAGTTTCACAAAATGTTCCTATAGCGGTAGCTCTGACTTTAAATTCATGTAAACACCTAGTAAGTTTTTTAGGGCTCTAAAGTTCAAAACCACCTTGGCTTGCATCAGCTCATTACATTAAATATTGAGAAGTTGAGGTAAATTGACACTATCTCACTGGGAAATGGTCTTTGGTGGAATCAGATTCAATACTCAAGCTTTGTTTTATAGTAAATGTAATTATGGTTTGCTAACATCCCAAATTGAACACCACTCAAAACAAGTCATATTGATGTTCTATTACATATCATTACCTTCCTCTGGTTTGCATGATGGAGGGGAACTTCAAAGTGTATGAGACAGAGGGCAGCTTTGAAATGAGTATATGTGCCAACATAGTTTCATAAACTAGGAAAAATACCTAGTTAGATGTATGTTGGCAATGAAACATATTTAATTAACACAAGGACAAGGACATGTTTCATTATTGGCCACTATAACGGTAAACAGATTAAACAGATGGCATTCAATATATGTAAACAGTACATTTTTCTCTGGGACTGTTCAGACTCAACATATTTTTTATTAAATATTGTGTCAAGTGCTCCTCCCTTGATTGTTTTAAAAGTATCTGCAGTGTTTCAAATTAATTTATGGACATTGTAAAATAACTTACATAATGTTCCTTACTATAGCAAATACGTGATATCATTCAACAAAGATGTAATGAAAGAGCTATGGACCATCACATCTTTTTTTGACAGTTTCACAGTTTTTTTACTGTTACAACTCACTACCAATGAAGATTTGCATGTGATGATTGATATACTCTGCATTTTCATGCTGACGTTTTGATGACTTCCTTTTCAAGTATATACTTTTCCTTCCATGTCTTTAGTGATTATGATGAAACATAATCCCCAATGGGGTATTTGACACAATTCATAATTCAGTCCGTGCATGTGAACTGCAGTAGTTTCTTCCCAACACATAATAAACTATATTAACTTATATATTTTGGTTGTCTACCTAATATCAGAATTCAATTTAGGAGAAATAATCCAGCTTCTAATTTAATATGTGGAAAATGTGCAGCTTTCACTTTTCAAAAAGTGGTTTCAGCATTATGGAGAGTCAATCTATTATAAAATGAAAGTTTTACAGCAAAACTACTCATCTAATTGTTTTTTCATTACTTGTCAAACTTATGAGATAAAAAATATACTAAAATTTTCTACAGTCTAAGGCAGTTTCGAGATGTCACCTGATTTTTAAATATAAAGTTAAATCGTTCAGTCATATGGGTGCTTTCTAAAGATTTTGTGTTTAGCATAATCCAAAACATGGATGGAAAACATCTGGCCTTCAGCTTAGTTTCATCCAATTCACAAGGCAAGTATCAAAGCGAAATCTTCATTTATGCTTACGGTTGGGAAAATGTGTCCTAATTTGAAAAGTATTTGGTGGCAATTTCCTAAAACTCTATGTGTAAGGTAGCATGAAAGCTTATTTCTCTTCTGTCTTTGTTTTATTCTTATATTCTGCATACTGTTTTCTTGTTCTACTCTATGGATATCACATGCCCTTTATATATCCATGTTCATCTCTACGATGGAAACTCATTTTGTCTTATATCTTTTCTTGGTGTGTTTATGCCCATTATTTGATTTTGCTCCCTTTTACACAAAATATGATAGAGGATTATGGTTTGCAATAACCCAGGTTGGAAGGATTTTAGTTAATAAAAAGCCTACAAAACAAAGTAGATTACCTAAACCTGTAAACATAGCCCTTTATTTATTGAACTAAAGTTTTCATGAAGAGGAAGTGAATTAAGAACTATAAGCATTTAGCTATTTATATTCCTCCTTGAGGTTACTAAAGTGGATGGAGACTTCTTTTTCTCTCAAAGCCTTTGTTCTCCTCTGTTTGATCCTTGATGAGGTCCATGTCATCTCTCCATGGCACTGCAGATGACTGCCAAGAAGTTATTCTAACAAATTTACTGCCCTGAGTTTGAAGCAGAAGGTTGCTAAGTTGTTTCCTAAGGAGAAAGCTCGACTTCCATCAGTCATGATTCAGGCTTGTCAATAGCAAGCCTGTGTGTCCTGGGCAGCCAGTAGCTGGAAGCTGGGGGACTGGAGCTGTTCCCTTGCTTCTGTAGCTGGGAGATTTAGAGGCAGGGAAAAGGGAAACAGATGATGGGAAATAACATGACCGTGGAGAATAACAGACATTTGGAATATCCTGTCTAGATAGGCTATTCCTAAAGGGGTTGAAAAAGAGCCATTGGTTAGAGAAGCTGAAGGGAAAGATTTGAACACTTTCTGAAGTTGGAATGGACGCCTGGGGAGGGAAGGTACCTCCCTTAAATGAAGTTGGTTTGGTTTTTTGGTGTGTTTTGTGTTTTTTTTTAAACTGAAAGTGAGTGTGAGTAGGGTGTAGGGGAGATATGGGCCTTAACTGAAGATATTTGGACTTGAATGATCTTTATGGTCTCTTCCAAAGCTGAAATGCTTCAAATCTAAAAATCTAAATTAAAAAATTCAAATACATTTTATTATGGTTACTAAAAAGGCAACAGTTGCATGAATATTCCTGGCATTCTGGCATCTGATTTCAGAAATCCAGTTTTTGAAAATATAGTTTGTTCTTAAATAGTTAAAATTATTAAAAAGGAGCAAAGGTAATTTGGAATAAATCAGGCTCTCTGCAAGTAATATCAGAATTTAGTCACATGACCTTAATATTGGCTTCTGAAGATAGCACTTCTGGGTGTGTCAATCTTTGTAAGTGCTGTACTATTACATCCTATGTCTATGTATGGAAATTTCATAATAAAATGGCCAGGATTGAAAAGTGTAGATAACTTTTCAACAATTAAATCAACAGAATTATTTAGATTTACAAACTTTGGCCTAGATAAGTTTAAGGGAACCATTTTTCCCCCACAGCCTCAGTCAAGTTGATATGTACAATTAAGAATATGTGAACTGCATACTTAATTTAGTACTTGTTATTAGATGTAGAAAACTAGGTACAAATAAATTCAAAACACGTATACATAATAACTAAATTCAATCGACCAAAAAATTATTTGATGTCGACAAGATGTAAGGTACAATGAGGATTCAAAGATGAACACAAGCCTTCAAAGAGCTGGCAGTCGTGAAAGGATACACACAAATGAATGTAATACAAGGCCTAACTAAAAAGCGACCAACGAAATTCCTATTAAAGCACAAAGGGAAGAGAAACTATGTTCTGTCATAAAAATGGGTCTTCTGCTTTCAAAAACAGCAACCCACAATCCACACCTGCAGCATTCAGAATTCTATTGTATTAGATTTCTACCCAGAGCTGAGTTCAAGACAGTGTGGTGCCCAGACCAGCAGCATGAGCATCAGTTGGGAACTTGGTAGAAATGTAAATTCTTGGGTCCAATTCCAAGTTACTAAATCAGAAACCCTGGGAAGGGGACTCAGCAATCTGTTTTAATAAGTCTTCCAGGTGATTCTTATATACACTAAAGTCTGAGAACCACTGGTTTAGGAAATTGCATATTTAATAATGCATAAGATTAACTTATGAGAAATAAGCAACTTCTAACCTAAAACATTTCTCGCAAGTTACTCTGAGAAAATGCAGAATGGATAAGCCACTTGGCTGAAATCCTTCATCCAACCCAGAAACTCAATTGAAAATATTCTAACTCCCAACGAGAAGACAGCAATAGTCTTAACAAGTGATTTTTATGTGCATGTTATATAATTATATAGACAACTGTCCTTTTATAGTACTTAACACACCCAGATTACACATTTTTGAATCCTAAATCATATTTTATGTTAATGTAAATTTCCCCATAACATTGAAAAATGACTTGCACCACATCTGTTTTCTTAAAAAGAATACTCAGCTAACTAGGCAGTTTGATTTTTTTAGTGTCGTTGGATGATTAATAACTAATTATCTTAGGGCACATATAAACACCACTATGAGGGAAAAATCCGTATACACCATTCAGAAATGCAATGATGACACTTCCAAAATGCAAGCACAGTTGCTTCAAGCTTCTGTTTTGCTAAAACAGCTTTTAAAAACTACTAACAGGAAAGTGCAGAGTCCTAAGGCTTCTCTATAGAGGCCAAAACTTAGGAGGTTGTACAATTGATCTAAACCCAGGGTCTTCACTTCCTCTGGTTTACCACGGTCTTCATCAGCCCACCCTCCTCTCCACCAAATCTTTCTTGCTCAAGGTACATCTCAGGGCTGCTTGTCAAACCAGAACAGGATTTCTTAAAATTTCTTTGAAAAACAGTTTATTTCTGACCACTGGAGTTATAGAAACCTGCTGGGAATTACCAGGGAAGCTTGTAACAGACATGAGAATAGTTCTATAACTTTTTCCAGTGTATGGGCCCTTCTGCCTCCTGGTCCAATCAAGCATTGATTTGGGATATGTTAGGAGAACACTTAGTGAATGACAACATGAAGCTATATTGATACTGACTATAGCACATTCCCAAGAAGGTTCCCAGAACGCTGAAAGACCAAGGGAGCTCTCTATGACCAGATAAATCTCCCCAACTAGAATTTATAGAAATAGAATTTAATGTGTTGGAGTTGGAGATCTTAAAAACCATTCAGTCTGACCCTCTCATTTAACAGAAGAGAAAATTGAGGGCATGCTTGATCAATGAATCGTTATCCATGATGCATTGAAGAGTGAGCACACTCAATAGAAACCAGCAGCCTAGAAAAGGAAAGATGGTGGAGGGTCAGGAAGAGTGGGAGAAGACTCAGAGAGTAGCATCAAGAGAAACTATGGCTCCAAGATGCCAGAGGACTGGCTCTCAACTTTTTATGTGCATGAAAATACCTAGGATGCTTATTTAAATGCAAACTCCCTGGGTACACCTCTAAACCAACTTCCTGGGCTGCCTACCAGCTGGTCTTTTATATAAGAGAGAAATAAACCATCTAGTTTAAGCCATTGTTATTTGATGTCTGTTACAGTAACAACCAATATCCTAACTGATAAATCACACAATGCTTCTACAGGCAGTTATTAGCAGAGCTCCTGCTGAGTTTTCCTGTGGCAGCTGTGAATTACATCCCTTTAAAAGATGTTACATGGTGTCACCTTTCCACCTCCTCCTAGGCTGTCTGCTGGAGTCCTCAAAATGAGTTTTCATCACCGAAAGGGTACCCTCTTAGGCTACAGCTATGAAAAACACCATCTCTGCTTTCCAGCTTTGCCCATGCTCAGGCACCCAGAAGACATCATTCATTCAAGTTACTCATTTATTTCACTATTTATGGGTCTCTTCTCAAGAGACAGTCCCTGATTTAGGCACCAGGAATACAGCAGTGAACAAGACAGATAAGCTTTACGCTGTCAGTAGACTGACATTCTAATAGAGCAGTAAAAATACAATTTAACCAAATAAATAATTTCAGAGAATTATCAAATAAAACAACAATCTGAAATTCATCTTCATTTGCCCTATAAGGTCATACAGGCAAACTGAGTATGAGCCACATTGCGGGATATCTCATGGTCTCCGTGGTAACCAGCCTCAAAGATGGCCCCTTACAAACCTCTCTTAACTGCCTCAGACTGAAGGAGACACAGTATTTCCAGCCCCATTCTTTTAGTGAGAATTACTCCCATGAACACACCTAGATGCATGGGGGCTGGGAAACACAGAGAAGCACATGGATATTTGCTGAACTCGAGCGGTGTTCTCCCAACATACTCATCATAAAAAGTCAAACAAATTTTAAAAATAAAGTAGAAAATAGAAAGGCTACTTTATCCCCACCCCTCATAAGTAACTACTGTTAGCATATTGGTTCATTCATTCAATTCAAACAACACATTTTTACCCATCTGCAGTGAGCCCAGCCCTGACTTTTTTTTTTTAAGATTTTATTGGGGAATTGGGGAAGGGGAACAGCCAAGTTATTGTCCAAGTTGTTGTCCTTAAATCTTAGTTATGGAGGGTGCAGCTAGCTCAGCTCCAACTATAGTCGCCATCCGGCTGCCCCTCAGCAGCTCGCAGCCACTCAGCTCAAGGTGAGCCCAGCCCTGTCTTAAATACCCAATGTGCTGGTTATAGTTTCTAAGCACATTTGGCTTCCAGTTTGAATGTGTGTCTCCTCCTGGGTTTGTAAACTGCCTCCACCACACATAGCTATATGATTTCAGGCAAACGAAGCTCCCAAAGACTCAATCTCCTCATTTGCAAAATGAGTATGATAGTAGTACCTAATTTATAGGGTTGTTATGGGGATTAATTTGATAATATACATTAAATAACTTAGAACAAGCACTCATAAAAATCTACTATTGCTATATGAATAATACAATATATAAATCTGCTACTATTGCTATATGAATAATACAATATATAAATAGTATTACACTACAGTACTTATATGCATCTATTCTGTGGTTTACATCTTGAACTATTTCAGTAAGGTTCATCTTTCCATTTTAAAACATACAAGGTGAAGTTCATCATTTTAACTGCTTTATGGTACTTTATGGTCTGTATTTATCCTAATATACTTGGCTGAGAGATTGATGGACATGGGGGTTTGTCTACAAATACACATATGCAAATTTCTTAATGTAGTCATTTTTCTGCACAGAGGATCCAAAATTTAGTTATATTCTGAAGGGATTAATAATCCAGAAGCAGAACTGTGATTTTCTTTTTTTTAAGATTTTATTGGGGAATTGGCGGAGGGGAACAGACAAGTTGCTGTCCTTTTGTTCTTCAGTCTAGATGTAGAGGACATCACTTCACTAGCCCATGTTGGTATTATCATTGCGCTCTTCCCAGGTGAGGCAGTCGCTCGCCAGCCATTGGATGGCGCTCAAGGCAGCTCACGGCCGCTCACAAAAGCTCACGCCCACTGCAGCCTAAGCAGTTGCCGGCGACTCATGGCAGCCCAGCTCCAGGTCGAGCTGTTGTTCACCATCTTAGCTGTAGAGGGCACAGTATCACTGGCCCTCATGTGGGATCCGAACCGGGGCCCTGCTGCTCAGAGCTGGCGTCCCAAGCCAACTCTTAACCAACATGCCACTTGGCCAGCCCAGAACTGTGATTTAAATAGATCAATCTTTGCCCTTGATCACGTAATTTCACCTTTTTTGTGCTCCAGTCTCTTCTATCTGCATGTCTAGTTAAATAACCCCTCTCTCTTTCCTAGAAACATGAAAGCTTTCTAGAAAACACAGACAGAAACATAAACATAGGACCAAAACCAACAGTTGTACTAGGTTTAAATGTAATGGTTTCAAATGTAATACTTGTAGCTCCTGGGTGGATAAAGCAGGACTAATTGCCAACCTCCTCACCTGGGTTTAGTTAACAACCCCAAACACCTTCCCAGCCCAGGCTTTAAAATTCTGAGTTTCTATACTGTCTTTTTTTTTTTTTTTAAGATTTTTATTGGAGAATTGGGGGAAGGGGAACAGACAAGTTGCTGTCCTTTTGTTCTTCAGTCTAGTTGTGGAGGACGTTGCTTCACTGGCCCAAGTTGGGACCATCATTGCGCTCTTCCCGGGTGAGGCAGATCAGTCGCCGGCTTCTGGACGGCCGCTCACGCTGGCTGCTGGTTACACATGGTAGCCCATGGCAACCTACTGCAGCAGTGGCTGCAGCCTACACTGTTGCCAGCGACTCACGTCAGCCCAGCTCCAGGTTGAGCTGTTGTTCAGCATCTTAGCTGTAGAAGGCAGTGTCACTGGCCCTCATATGTGGGATCCAAACCGGGGCCCTCTGGCATCCCAAGCCAGTTCTTAACCATCGCGCCACTCGGCCGGCCCATCTGTACTGTCTTCATAAGGCCTATTTATTTTTCTCTATGTAGTATGTCCTTATTTAGATTTTCCTCCCTCTGTATACATTATAAAGCACCACTCTTGAGAAGATACGTATGCTCCACTAAACACTTGTAGAGCACCCTTAAGTGTGCTCTCAACCCTACAGTTTATGCTGCTATATATACAGTCTAAATTTGTGATATAAAAATGTACTCCTTGAATACCAGTGATTTTTATTAAACTGCCACAGATAACATATTTAAGGAAAAAAATTCAACTACCATTTTGATTTGGGGGGATTTCAGTTCTGAGCTCCACACAGAGGATCATAGAGAAATCACTTCTCTGAGATCAGTTTCCCCATCTATAAATGGGAGGGAGATTAAGAGGTTTCCAAACGTAATTCCTTACAGCCCATAGTGACTGATGAGATGCCTCCTTGTAAATGGGGGCACTCTGCTTCTATTTCATATCCTGAGCTTCCCTGATAACTACCAGCCAGCTGGGTGATCCCTTCCACTTGTGTTATGATTCTGTACCTCACAAATTACAAGCATAACCCATGCCTCTCAGGGCCATTGGTTGTTGTACAAGGTTTCAATACACAGTGCTGGAAAAGGAAAATGGAAGAAAATAGTGGGCAGTAGAAGCCACAGGGAGGAGTGGGAGAGAGACCATGTAGGATTGAGAGAGGAAGAAACAAGTTGGCCAGCCTAGTGATGTGACCCGTGTAGAGGGCTTACTCTTTAGGCAGGCTCCATGGGAAGTTTGCAGCTGAAAGGTTTACCCAAAGTCAAAGAAAGCTGGAACTTTGGTGAAGATCCTGTCCCTGGCAGAGCAGCTGATGCTGTCCCAGTTTATAGGGGACCACACTACATGATTAACACATCTGTTCTTATGGAAAAGGAGTTCAGACTCTTGGTCCCCTACCAACTAACGGCATGACTTTAGCTAAGTCATGTAACTATGAGGGTCAGTTTCTTTATCTGAAAACTGAGGGGGTAGGACTGGATGATCTCTTGAGGTCCTTTCCTGTTTGAAAATGGCAAACAGGACACTTGTGTATATAGTCAGGTGTTCTGGATTACCTATTGCTAAGTAGAATCACTCCAACACTTAATGCCATAAAAATAACAACCATTGTATTGTGCTCACATATTCTGTGGGACAGGAATTCACACAGGACACAGTGGGACTGACTTGTGTCGATAGTCTTGGATCTCAGTTGGGAATGACTCACTTGTGGGGTAACTCAAATGCCTCTAGAGACAACCTCACTGACATGCCTGGTACCTGAACTGGAATGACTTGAAATCTGAGCTAAGTAGAGTCTGTCAACCAGAGCAGTTATTCGGAGCCTCCTCATGTGACTTGGGCTTCACAAAACATGGCAACTGGGCTCTCAGAGGGAATATCTTGAGATTGACCATCCCAATAGTAAGCATTCCAGAACAGGCAGAAGCTACATGGCCTCTTCAGACCTAGCCTTAGAAGTCACTTGGTAACAATTCTACCATATTTTATTGATTACAAGGACGTCACTAAGCCTAGCCTAGATTCAAGGAAAGGGGAAGTAGAAAGCCAAATTCCTTGTTGGGGGCTCAGCAAGCTCACATTGCAAAAGAGCCATCTTTGCTGCCATTTTTGGAAAAGTACAAGCTGTCACAGTCCGTACTCTGGCAACAACAATTCACATCCTTCCCACATACAAAACAACCTCACCTCCTCCTTCAAGATCTCCAGTCTCATGCTCAAGATATTTAAATCATTTCAGAGTCCAAGATCTTGCTCCCCCGTCAGGCTCCAGTGCTGATGAGGTTTCTCAGATGTGGCCCCATCAGCACAGTTGCTTGCAATCTAAAGACCTGTGAACTAAAGAGACAAGCGGTCTCTTAAGATTCTTAAAGGGCCTGTTATGTGTCTGAAAGCGTTCATGAGGCACCATCTTAAATCTTTCTGAGGTCTTAAAAAGTATTTAAAGTCATATGGTTGGCTGTATCTTTAATCTGAGACTTTGTCTTCCTGATTGTACCCCAGAATTCACTGTTGCACTGAGGACCTTTCTTACCTTGAAAATGCTTTGCTGACTGGAAAGACTGACTTGAGCCCTCTA
Organism: Hipposideros armiger; assembly: GCF_001890085.2. Classification (NCBI taxonomy): domain Eukaryota; kingdom Metazoa; phylum Chordata; class Mammalia; order Chiroptera; family Hipposideridae; genus Hipposideros; species Hipposideros armiger. Next base: position 1,013,478 of record NW_017731616.1, read on the forward strand.
TACTTCCTTTACACATTGCTAGAAAATTGAAGCTCCTCTTTCTCTAGCCATATTTTATCAGTAACTAAAAGAAACCAATTGGCACTTTTGGCTTTCTGCCAGGAAATCTCCTTAGCCAAATCCACTAGTTCATTTGGTATATTTTCTATTTTTCTTGTCAGAGCAGGTGACAGTGTTACTAAAAAGTTTGCTACACCTTAGCAAGGTACCCTTATTTCCACCTTGCAATAGTAATTTCCTCCTTGTCCTTCTAGCCTTCACTGACAGTCTTCTCAAGGTCCATACAGATGTCACTAACTTCTCAAGGCCATTTGACCTTGAAAGACTGAATATACAAACAGATAATGGACAGGCAATATATAAACATAGAACTCTGACCCACAATCTGCCACAACCAGCCAAGGAAACCAACCCATTTTGTATAGTATCCAGCCCAGGAAGCTAGCCTACAATAAGTCAGACTCAGAGGATGTCAGACTGTTATCTCTAGCAACAACCCAGGAAACCAAAAAGAGCCCCCTGTAACGATCAACCCAAAATGACCAAGTTAATAATTAATAACTGGCAGGTTCCCTAATTTTTGTCCCTGCTTCCAATTTAGGACAAACCAGAGATAGCCAAATATGCATGCTAGCCAATCACATAGGAAGTCCTGCTTCTAGTTAGTCCACCTACAGCTTCCCCAGGCCAACACCCTCTAATCAGGGCATACATGAAGCTCTCCCCTTTTCCCCCATAAAACTGTCCCAGTCCTCTCCCTGCCTTTGAATTTTTGCCAAAACACAAGTGATAGTGGCTGATTCCTTTGCTATATAGCGAGTTCTAAGTAGCCTTTGATTGTTCTCATTTGGTTGGTCTTCCTTTATTTCCACAAGCTCCTTCCTGCTACCTAGTCAAAAGCCAATGGTTTATGTTTTTAATTTTTGTTATGAAAGGATCCCACTTCCAGCTACCAAATTCTGTTCTGGTTATCGACTGCTGCACAAAAACTACCCCAAAACTTAGTGACATAAAACAATAGTCATCTTATTACGCTCACAGATTCTGCAGGTCAGGAATTCAGACAGGGCAAACAAGGATGCCTTGTCTCTGCTCCGCAATATCTGGGGCCTCAGCTGGGAAAACTCGAATGGCTGGGGTGGGATTCACCTGGAGGCTACCTCACTCCTGTGTACCGATGTCTGGGCTGGGGTGACTTGAAGGCTGGGCTCAAATGGGTTTGCAACCATTGGCTTGGGCTCTTCACGGTATGGTGGCTGGGCTCTGTGACGGAGAGTCCTAGGAGGTACAGCCAGACAGTGAGTGTTCTAAGGGAGAAAGGTGGAAACTGCACAGCCTTTTCTGACTTAGCTTTAGAAATCACATTTGTTGGTTCAAGAGAGTCACTAAGGCTAACCCAGATTCAAGGGGAAGCAATTAGACTCACCTCTTAATGGGAGTGACCAAGTCCCTCTGCAGAAGTACACGTGATATAGGAGGTATTGTTGCAGCCATTTTTGGTAACTGATTTGCCACTCCAGGCCACCCCTTCCTGACATCCATCTATTCATTCATTCTTACATTACTTATTTTTCCTCTGCTTCCTTTCAAAACGAATTTGAGGATACTCAGTTGTAGTTAGGAGATGGATTGCTGGGCATGGAAAGAAAACACAGGAAGTTGGTTAATCTCAGCTGATAATCTCATACAGATATTAATTTATTCATTCCATAAGTATTTTATAAGTTTTAGTAATGGGTCGTGTACTGTGATCAGCTCAGGAGATAACAAGGTGAGCAAAATTAACATAGGTTCTGTTTTCATGAAGCTTAAACCCACTTGGAGAGCCAGACATTTTAAAACAGTTCCACAAATGTAGACTACAAGTGTGCTAATCTCATAAGTATCACGTAGCAACGGTCCACAAGCAACAGAGGAGCTTGGTCCCATCCAGGGAATTAGAGATGTCCCTGAAAAAAAAAAGTGACTTTTAAGCTATTAACACAAAGATGATGATGGTTTGGTCAGGTAACTAAACCAGGGTGTTGCAGAGCATGTTACATGAATCACTGGTGGTACAGAGATATATTATTATTGTCCTTATTATGTATTTATTTTGTTCAATTTATGACAGGTGATAGTGGTTTTCCGTTTTTGTTAGCAGTTTCCCTGTTAAATAAATGGTTTTTAAGTTTAGCAAAGCTGTCAACTTTAAAAAAAAATGGTTAAGTAAAATAATAGGGTAGGCATTACACAAAAAAGGCAGACATTGTGTAGGTGATATGTGGGTAGCTGAAGCTTAGTAGATACTGAACTTGGTGTGTTGGGGGATGGGGTGGGGAGAGAGTCGTGGACAGTGAAGGGAGCATCCTGAAGCAAAAGCTTTGAGGTGAATGAGTAGAGGGTCCAAGAAACGGAAAGGTGGCCAATATGGCTTGAGCAGAAAGCGAGAGGGAGTAGCTTGCAATGAGTCAGGAAAGGCCAGCAGGACCCTGATATCCAGGGAAGTTAATTCAGAACAAAAACCTCCAAAAATCAAAATGGGCTGTTGTACTTTTTTCCCTTAAAAACTGTACTTGTGGCAGATTAGTACGAAAATCAGTGGGATTTAAATAGTACATTTCCAATAGAACAAATTGAGACTATATAGATAGCAGCAGTATTCACTTGCAGGGTCTGAGAGCTAATATTCCCGTTGGAAATGGTGTTGTTCAATGTGTTTTAATTGGGACATCATTGAAGAACTTGGGAAAGGGAAATGATAAAGCCTAGTTTGTGAGGTTTCAAAAATTATTTTTATCAATGTAATTCATGTACTAAAAATTGTAGAGAAGAGCTAATAATAATAATAAATAACATTCTGCTCTCCAACCTCTTTCCCACTCCCACAGGCAACCACTTTAGTACTTTTCTGTTTTTATTCTTCTGATACCCTTCTTATCTCCAAAGAAATATGCTTAAATCTCCATTTCTTGATTTATCGAGTTTGGACATTATACTAGACACATCATACGTGCTTGCTTAGATTTCTGCAGACTCATCTTTCTCCCCGTGTCTCAGCTTGCCCTGCCCAGGTCATCCCAGTGGTGACGGCCTCCATCTGAGCTCCTGGTTCCACCGCAGGAGCCCATCAGGCCACATGCCCAGATCTGCCTTCCCCAGTGACAACCACAGGGGTCAGGTGATACCACCTGGATGTGTGGGAGAGTTCATTCTCCAGGCAGCAAATTTTGACCAATAGAAGAGAGGGAGATTGGTGAAAGAAATTAGAGGGAGGTTGCAGATACATTTTCTCTTCCTTTCTTCTGCTGATGGATTGTTCCAGGCACAGTATTTCCATACAGCCTGTCCACAGAGGTCCTTGTGACAAGGTGGCCACCTGCTGAGGAACCAGCTCTGTTTATTCATGGCACTTTATGAAGCAATGCCAGTGCAATAAGTCATCACCTTGTATCTGCTACCAGTCCTTCCCTGCCTGCCTTCCCTGTTCCCTGACTCTCGCAGAGCTGAGATTATACCTCCTAATAAAGCATTAGCCCTTAGCATTGCCTCTGGCTCTGCTTTCAGGCTAAGACGGATATTGCCAATGTTAACTATTGACTTACGGCTGTGACTGAACATCATCACGCACATCATTCTCCTGTATTCCTACAGTTAACTCATTGTTCTTAGCTCTATTATGCTTAAACTTTTAATTTGTGCTTATAATTTATACATTTTCTCAACCACCAGACAGAGTATCTCTTGGCTCTGATATTTTGCAGGCTGAAGGCACTTGTATTCCTTCCCTTCCTTTCACTTCTCCTCCCCTCTCACCTCCAAACCTCTGCATCACACTCACACGTCCTCAGGGTTGATAGCATTTACATTCTGCTCTGTAACCATGTTTATCTTGGTATTTTCCCAAGTGCTGATTCTAAACCTGAAAATCGATATACAGTGCATATACTGTAATCACTATCCATTGAACAATAAATGTTATTGAGAGTTTGCTGTGTTTCAGGCACTGTTCTCCAGGCTCTTGGGGTAAAACCATGAACAAAACAAAAAGAAATCCTTCCCATTATGGAGCTTTAATTTCAGTGGGGAGACAAATGAACAAACAAGATCAATATGTAAAATGTATAGTACAATGGATAATAAAAAGAACTAAGGAGAAAATAAAACAAGGAAAGAAAATAGAGTCAGGCTGAGGAGTTGAAATTTCAGGGAAGGCTTCACTGAGAATGTAACCTTAAGGAAGTAAGGGAGTAAGACAGCCATCTGGGCAAAGGGAACAACATTCTAGGCAAAGGGAACAGCAAGGAAAGGCCCTAAGATAGGAGTATGCTTACTGTGTTTGAACAAGAGCAAGGAAGCTCGTGTGGCTGGAGCAGATTGACCAAGAGAGAGGTTTAGATGGGAATCAAGGAAGAGAAGCAATGGGGAAGCAGATCATACAGGGCCATATAAGTCCTAGTAAGGATTTTGGCTTTTACTATAAGAGAAATGGGAAAACTTGAAAGGGTTTTAAGCAGTGGAGTGACAGGATCTAACGTACATTTTAATAGAATCACTTTGGTTGTTTTTTTGTTTTTGTTTTTAGCTGAGCCATCCTGCTACCTGTTGGCAGCTCAGCGGCTGCTCAGCTTGGGCTGGACTCGAACCGTTGTTGCTCAGAGCTCAAACTCTTGAGCGAGCTCTTAACCAACTGAGCCACTCGGCCGGCCCTAGAATCACTTTGGATATTGTGTTGAGAAGAGACTGGGGGAGGTAAGGGAGTAAACAGGAAAACTAGTTAGGAGATTATTGAAATAATCTAAGCAAGAGATGATGATGACTTGAAGTAGGGTGATAGCAGTTAAGGATATGAGAAGTGGTCAGAGCCTGGATATATTTTGAAGTTAGAAACAGCGTGATTGGTGAATGGTTGGATGTGGGAGAAAACTGACATCAAGAATGACTGTAAGGTTTTTGACCTGAGCAACTGGAAGAATGGAGCTGTCACACAACAAGGTGGGGAGCCTGTGGGAAGAGCAAGTTTTTTG
>NW_017731616.1:1019233-1022525 GCF_001890085.2 Hipposideros armiger
CTGCCACAGGGGCTGCAGCCTACGCCATCGCCGGCGACTCAGGGCAGCACAGCTCCAGGTTGAGTTGTTGTTCAGCATCTTAGCTGTGGAGGGCAGTGTAACTGGCCCTCATATGTGGGATCCGAACCGCGGCCCTCTGGCGTCCCAAGCCAGTTCTTAACCATCGCGCCACTCGGCTGGCCCAAGAGCAAGTTTTGAGGGGAAAGATCAGGGACTCAACTTTAGCCAATGTGAGTTGCTGTTTTAGTTATCTATAGCTGTGTAACAAATCACCCCAAAACTCAGTGGTTTAAAACAACAATAATTAATTATCATCGCTCATGGTTTGTTTAAGGTCTCTCATTGAAACTTCCTGGCTTTAGCACTGAAATTCCTGTGTCCTTAGAAACCCCTCCCAAGGATGCAGAAAGTTCTGGTTTTCCATGATGGGAGCAGAATTTGGGAGTGGGGGGAGTACAAAACCTATACAGTGGCAAAAACAAACAAACAAACAAGCCGGGAACTGAAAGCAGTGCTGTGTTTTCATGTCAGTTGGATACAGCAGAGGCTAACTGCCTTTGTAGTCACCATCACTGATTTTCTCCTGACCCCTGATATGGGCAACCATGACTTACAGCTCTCAGTAATTGGTCACCCGTTGTCGTATCACTTCAAGTGATGTGAGTTAAGTGTGCAATTTAAGTCATGTGATCATGGCCTAACAGTCCATGTTTGACTTGGCCAATGGATTGACTGTTGTGCTTTGTATTAAGATTATTGTGGCCACCTTGGGCCGGCCGAGTGGCTCAGTTGGCTAAGAGCTCGCTCAAAAGTGTGAGCTCTGAGAAACAGGGTTGCCGGTTTGATTCCCAGCCTGAGATGAGCTGCCGCTGAGTTGCCAACAGATGGCAGGATGGCTCAGCTAAAAAAAAAAAAAAAGATTATTGTGGCCGCCTTGAGTAATCAGTATAAATCTCCACACAAAATTGGGTTGAGATGTTGAAATGGGGGCACACACCAAGAGGCTATGGAAGGTTAGTTACTTAAATCATTGAGGTCTCTAGGGAGAGCAGGGCAGGCCTCTCAGCAGATCCGGAATGCCGTGAGAGAGCAGGGAAAGGAGACAGACCGACTTGGAGTTTTCACTGTGGTGACAGGACAGGGGTGGGGTGAGGGTTCCCAGTATAGGTAGGGGCTTGTGTGCTTTGAATCTCCCCTGGCACCAAAGGAGAGAGCGCCCAGGCTTTGTTCACAGCTTGCTTGCCCAGATGTAGGGCAGCAGGGAGAGGGAAAGGATGAGGCTTGAAGCTATTGGTAGTCAAATGTCAAAAAGTCAGCCTCTTCTTACTACATAGATAGTGCTTGGTTCATTTTTAACATTGTGAATATTGTAACAATGTTTTCTAAAAGTTCAGATCATGAAAATGGAAACTGCAATATCACAAGCATGACCCAGATATCACTGGAAAAGGAGGCTTAATGACAGTTATTTTAATGAAAGAAGGAAAGACACATACAAATAGATTATGTGGATAAATAGCCAAAACAGAGCATGCTGAACTATATGCTAAAAACAATTTGGTATTGGACCTGGGAGAGAAGGAAACTGAAAACACATACGGAGACTGAACCTCACAAGACTTCTAAATCAATCAAAAGATTTTTTGTCTCCCAAAGACACCAGTGTTCAGTTGAAAATAGTGACTGCAGAATTAGTTTGGGCATACCACACAAACGAACACACTATTTTCTCATTCCCTTTATGGTTCTTTGGAACTGAGTCAAGTTACACTTCCTGATTCACAGGTTGGAACTAAAATGTGGGAAAATTTGAGATCTGCTGGCCTCTGTATTATGTTGCTAGGGCTGCCATAACAAAACAGCACAAACTAGGGGTCTTAAACAAAAGAAATATTCCCTCACAGTTCTGGAGACTAGAAGTCTGAAATCAAGGTGTCGGCAGGGCCATGCTCCCTTTGAGGTTCTAAGGAAGAATATTTCCTGACTCTCGCCTAGTTTACCTTGGCTTACCTTGGCTTGTAGATTTATCACTCCCTTTCTCCCTCCATCTTCCCATGCCAACTTCCCTGTGTGCGTGTATATCCGTGCCCAAACTTCCTCCTTCTTCTAAGGACACCAATCATATTGAATTTAGGTCCCACCCTAATCCAGTCTGACCTCATTTTAACTTGATTACATCTACAATGACTCTATTTCCAAATAAGGACATATTCTCTGGTTCCAGGTGGACATGAATTTTGGGAGGGACACTATTTAACCCAGTACAGCCCATTAGAGGGTAGAGTTCATTCTGTCAAATTTTACCTATGATCATGCTTTCTACAATATATCATGTAATGCATTGAATTATGGCAACAAAAAAATGTTCACCCACTCTTAGGTGTTTTAATTTGAAAAAAATGGAGTTTCAAATCATTTTCTTGATTTCTATGAAAATTTTAATAAAACTGGAGAAAATGCAATAGGTTGTTGATATCTTGTTCAAAAAAGCTAGGCTTTGCTCATCTATCTGCATATTCAGCAGAGTGCAAATGTAAATCTTGACAAATCCTATTCCGTCTATAAACCTGATAATAGCAGAACTGCAAGTCAAAATGAAATTACATTTGATTATACCCAGTTTAACTACTATACTACATAGAAGAAAAGAAGGATGTCCTAAAGGCTACAGGCAGTTCAGGGAAATAGCATTTATGTTTATGTGCATATATTGATCTCTGCCATCCTGCTGTTGAGATTAATTTAATAAAGATCTCAAATAAAAATTAGAAATAACTTCATTAATTTTATTAGACATCATGTAAAATCACATTTTTCTATGTATTTAACAATACTGAAATGGATAGCCAGCTGAAAAAAGAAAACCTAATTTGAAGCTAGCAACCATTTTTTAAAATAAGAAGTAGACAATATTTTACATTTTATAAGATGAAGGTTAACTGTAATTGAAATAAATCTATCATGATGATTTAATAAAACAGTTACTAACTTCATTATTTAATGTACACACAATCTGAATGAAATCGCATAAAATTTTTATCTGTAACTTTTATCTAGTGTGTCTTTTAAAAATTAGTAGTTGGGCTGGCCAAGTGGCGCATTGGTTAAGAGCTGGCTTGGGACGCCAGAGGACCCCGGTTCGGATCCCACATATGAGGGCCAGTGACACTGCCCTCTACAGCTAAGATGCTGAACAACGGCTCAACTTGGAGCTGGGCTGCCATGAGTCGCCGGCCGGAGTAGGCTGCAGCCCCTGTGGCAGTGGGTTGCCATGGGCTACCATGTGTAGCCA
>NW_017731616.1:1022635-1059313 GCF_001890085.2 Hipposideros armiger
GCAACTTGTCTGTTCCCCTTCCCCCAATTCCCCAGCACTGTTCCCATCCCCCAATTCCCCAATAAAAAATCTTTAAAAAAAAAATTAGTAGCCCCAGAAATCACTCCAGTTACACACAAAAAAAATTAGTGTTATTAACTTACAATGATTTGCTGTTCAAATTTTTTTCTCTCTAGCTAGTAATATGGCCCTAAGGATGAATACTGACGATAGCTTTAAAAAAATTTGGTAATGTTTAAATTCATCTTATAAGTCATTTTTAGCATTCAATATTTTTCACCATCCTCTATGTTCTCCTGGACTCTCCCCAAGAATGCTCTATACTCTTGACAATAGTCTAGGGATGGAGGAAGCTCTTTCAACAAAAAGTGTCATCACTTTCACCCCCCACTCTACGAGGTATCAAAACTGAAAACATTTCAATGTGAGTCAAAATGCCCTAGCTCTAATATTAGTTTTACTAATAGCTGAAATAGACTTAAAACAGAAAAATATAGGAAATCCCAAATGTTTATGATGTTTTGACCCATCACGAAAAGGAACTGCCTTTTGGCTTGCTTGGCCCATGAGGTACTTACATCATGGGGGTCACCTCTGAGATTTGAGATGGGTGAGAGGTATGCTTTTCTTTTGTAAAGTGAGAGAAGCAGAAAAACTTTAGGAAAGAGTCCATGCAGATGTTGAGGATCCGGTAGCTGATTCCCTTAAACTATTTTCTTCTTGGAAAGCAACCAAGTTTGAAGACCACTGGTGTAGGAGAGAGGGAGAGCAGATGGACTAAGGACATGTGGTACAATGATAGGGCAGCATTGATGACCCCCTTGAGGTTAACCATAATGAATTTAAAATGAAACTAGTCATGTGTTTTCCATTAGTCACAGTCTGCTGGGCTGATACAGGCATGAAGAAGGTAGAGAACTGGATTTAACCAGGACTGTGGATTTAACCAAGCAAGTAGTTTTGAGAATTTAAAGATGTGAAAGGAAACATAATCACACTGCACTACGAAATTCTACAGTCACACATTTTGATGTAGATTTTAGCTCATCATACTCTCTAAGACCAGTCTGTCTGATGGTCATCCCTCTATCCTCATTCTTTTTGTTGTAGATGTAGACCTTTTTTTATTCTTATATTATTTTAATAAGAGTGTTGGGAGGAAGAGGTGATAAGCATATGTGCCTAGTTTGTCATTACGAGCAAAAGGTTCTCAAATTGCGGTTTAAAAGATCACTCTGATTCTTGGAGAATTGATTTGGTGAGGAGATAAGAGTGGATGTAGTGACATTAGGCGACAGTTGAAGTAATCCAAGTAAAGGGTGCTGGTAGCTTGGTCTAAAGTGGTAGAAGTGCAAATGGAGAAAAGCACATGGTGTAGAGAGTTATTCAGTACTTAAAACTCACGTGACTGGGTTATAGAATGAAAATGGAAAACAAAAAGGAGATATTTGTCTAGGCTTCTTGCTAATGGTTATATTCACTAAGATAGGAAACACTGAAAGAGGACAGCAATTCTGGTGGGAGATCATTAATGTGGTTTTAGAGCTATTGAGCTTGAAGTGTCATTGACATATCCAAGTAAGAGGTCAAGGAGGCACACGCTATGAGCTTAGAGGTGAGGTCTGAGAAGGAGATGTATGTTAGGGAATTACTGATGGTATATTGATGGACAATGAGCCAAATGAATGGATAAAATCTGTTAGGAAATGAATACAGAGTAACAAATGAAAGGGGTTGTAGTATGTTGTAAATAATGGCCACATAATTCCTCTCATCCTAGTTTGCATGACTCTTTACAATGTGATTTTTGTTTCTCATTAAGAGGTGGAGTTTATTTCTCCCACCTCTTAAGTTTGGACCAGCCTTGTGACTTGATTTGACCAATAGAATATGGTAAAAAGTACTGTTGTGGGAATCTGAGCCTAGATATCAAGAGGCCTTGTAGCTTCTGCACTTGCCCTTGAGACTGTCATGTCAAGAAGCCTAGATTAGTCTTCTTGAGGATAAGTGACAATGAGATGACAAAACCATCACTAACCACCATACATGTGGGTAAGGTCATTTTAGATCATCCAGGCCTTAGGTTGCCATCAGATAACTGTAGCTGCATGAGTGACCATAAGCACAACCAGAAGAACCTTTCAGCCAAACCAAACCAACTAGCTGACCCACAGAATCATGAACAAATAAAATATTTGCTTTTTTTAAGTCACTCACTTTTGAGATGGTTTGTTATGCAGCAATAGACCACTGATGCAAGAGCCCAGGAAGGAATCTTTAGAAACTCCAGTATTTAAATATTGGATAGAAAAACAAAAGCTGGCAAAAAAAAAAAAAAGTGGTCACCAAAGAGACAGGAAGAAAAGTAGAAAGGTATAGTGTCACAGCAACAGGAATTGACCCACAGAAACCAAAGATTGTTTCAAGAATAAGGGAATGCCGAAAATGTCAAATATGGCTGAAAGGTCACATCAGAACAGGTGAAAATTTCCTGTTGTATTTAATGATATGAAGGGGTAATCACTCAGTGACATTTGGGGCAGAGGGAAAATTGATACGTTCAGTTTTAGACAGGTAGAGTTTGAGATGCCTATGGGATATCTAAGTACATCTGCCCAGCATGTAGTTAGATTATATGAGCCTGAAGCTCAGTGGAAAGTTTAGCACAGTAGGCAGGTCCGTGATAAAGCCATTAGTGTGGATGTGATCCCCAGGGAGACTGTGTAAAGTGAGAAGGGGAGAGGATCTTGGGGGCACACCAAGGTTTTAGAGGGGGAGCACACCAAGGTTTTAGAGGGTGGGCACAGGCGGAAAACACCGCAAAGAAGCCCATGAATGAGAAGAACTAAGAGAAAGAGGTGTAGGAAAGGAAAAAGAATAGTGTTTCAAAAAGGGGTGAAAAGTAAGTCTGTCAAATGCAGCAGAGAGCTATAGTAGGTGAGAACCAGAAGGTCCTCTCATTGAATCTGACACCATTTGCCAGGGCAAATGTTTCAGCAGCACTGAGCAGACAGAGCCAGGAAAGGTAGTTGAGCAATGACTGAAAATCAGAATATGGATGCTGATATGTGACAAGAATCCACAAATAGAGAAGAGGACACTGTCAAGTGCCAAGTGTTTTGTTTTTTGATTAATTTTGTTTTTTTGTTTTAAGGCTATGTCACTTAAGCTTGTTTATTAATTTAGGGGGAAAAAAAACAGGGTTACACTGTAATGGAATATTTTCCCAGCATTTTCTTTTCCAGCTTTCATGAAAAATTCTACTTATACTTAGTTTTTGCAGTATCACCCTTCATCTCAATATATAATTGGTTAAATTAAAATTCCCAGATTTATTTGCTTTTTCCATTAACATTTTAGATTAGCTGATTCCTGATTAAGTTGGAAAGGGACAGGGTATTTTTCTCACTTGGAGCTATCTTCAAATCTAGAGGAGGTACCCAGTATTCCAGGAGTCCCCAAATGATGCTAAGAAAAGAAGTGAAATTCCCTGGTCAAGTAAATTTGAGAAAAGCTATACATTAAAATATCTTTCTCTGAGAGACTGACCCAAAGTATATTAGCATATTAAAGCCTCTGAGACTTCCTACATTAAACAACAACAACAAAACCCTGTTTAAAAGTTTACAAACAAATTCATTTCCCCCTGGGGACTGCTTTTTCGCTGCATGTTATTAACATAGCACAAGAATTTCCCCTTAACACCAGTTTAGGAAACCCTGCTGTGGCAAATTGATTCTACCTATGTTCTGTGGATTGTTAGATTTTAAATAGAGAGATTCTCCATCTTATCTCCAGATTTAGTGATTCGTGTTACATCCGGGACTTGGAGCCCTCCCTAGACTATCTACAGTGAACAATAGTGGTGACACCACCAATTACCTTGGGGACCCCTTTGTAACCAACACCAGGGCTGGGGAAATTAACAAAAGATTGGACTGAGGATAAAGACTGGTTGAGGAGAGGTCAGCAAGAGACAACATCTGTAATTAAGGTTAATGAAATTTCCTATTCTGTTAAAGAATTGGTAATTTATTAGAAACCTTGCCAGCAGGATGTGAGTTGAAGACAGGATCAAAGTGCCTCCTTATTTGTCTGGAGGAAGCAATCAACTAAACTACAATCACCTTAATAAGACACACAATTGGAGATGGTAACATATTTTTGAAGTTCTGATGAACTAAAGAATCATGATATAATGCCCGTAGAAATGGGTGATTGACATTATGGGCTGAAAAGGGGGAAATTATGGAGCACAAATATGTCAGTGTGGCAGTGTGCTGTCTTCCAGCATCACTCAGGGGACAATTCGAGTCAGGTTGGTCCCAGTATGAACCCAGTATGAACCCTGCCAGCCAACCTTCCCCTTCCATTCTTGTTTAAAGCAATTATTTAGGTACAACCAACCTTTTTTAAAAAAAGATTGCTATTTCACATATATCCTAGTATTTAAATTCATCCACACATCGAGAATTAGAAGACAATCATCATTTACATGAGGCCTAAAATAACAATGTTTTGGCTCCAGGCTCCCTCTACTGTCTCTGCAATAATAAACAAACATTTTATGGCATTCTGTTGACTAGATTCCAGAATAGATTCCAGAATTTATGAAAGTCAAAGCAAACACAATCTTGTGCCATAATAAAGGAAATCGTTATTATGATAATCAGGAAGTTCAATATTTGGAGAAAGTTGAACACGTATAAACTAGTTAATGAAATATTTATTTAGATAGAACCACATGAAGTTGTCATTTGGCTATTTTAAATCCACAAATGTCAATTTCATATGCTGCAACCTTACATATAAACATTTGTCAAAGAATAGTAGGGGAGAGGGTGTGGTGTGTGTTGGGGGTGGTTCATTGATTTTAATAAATCTTTATTATGAAATTCCTTAAATACATTGGTTAATTTACATGATGTTTCTTGACCAAAATTAAATACAGGGTACATTAAGTTCAGTACCATACAGGAATTGTGTATATTATAACTTGGGTTTACAAGAAAGAAATCGGCCTTCAAGTTAAAAAGTGTGAAGATACAAAGTGTTTCACACAGGAAGGTAAATGAAAGAAATGCAGAAAAGCCATATGTTTACAAGAGGAAAGCTAGAAATAAAAGTTAACATTTTAACCATGTGAGGAGGAAGTAGGGCAATTTGCATAGACTTCAAACAATCTCACACTATTGAGAAAACCTGCAAATCCTGGAAAGAATTAGAGGTAAAAGCCAAAGTCAATACACTTCAAATGCCCTTGATGTTTCACAGTCACTAACGAGAAAGCATCTTCTGGGTAAGTTCACACTTTGCACAAAATAAATATTAAATCTGTTGTTGGTAATTTTCCAAAAAGTTAATATTTTACAGTTCAGAATTTTATTTAAGTTTGCCTTTGAAGCAGAACAAATGCCTTTTGAAGTCATGTTTCCATAGTTTTAGGAATTCAGTCTAAGAATGAAAGATGCCATCAAAAATTTATTTACAAAGATGTTCATCAAAACCTTACATGTACAGTTACTGTTCACCACTTAAGTCTTATGCCTAACAGAGCACCTAGCATGTAGTAAGCACTCAATAAATATTCTTCAAATTTCCAAATTGGTGACTGGTTGAGTAATTATAGGCAAATCATGGTTTATACATATTATATGGCAAGTAAAATATTTTGAAGACTTAAAGACGTTGGGGGAAATGTGAAGACACTGGAGAGAATTGTAAGCAAATGGGATAACAATGTGTCCACTATCTAATATGAATCTTATAAAGTAAATATATATGGACACAAAAAGGCTAAAATTATTGATTGAAGTGATTTTTATTTTTTCCTTTGTGTTTCTCTGTGTTGCAAACTCTATTATTATGTATTACTTTTATAATCAGAAAAACACTGTTATTTAAACATTTTTATGATTTTCTGCTAACATTGAGATCTGTAATAAAAATGTATCCATTAGAAACTGTGGAGTTTAATAAAAGGCAGTTGTTGTGGAGTGATTCAATATTTGTATAACAGTGTTTGGCTTTTCCCTATCACTTTGTTAGAACAAACCCTTACTGGATAGATACTTTTGGTAATTCATTTAGTAGCCTTAATGCATGAGTCAGAGCTAAACTGTGATCGAGTTTTGAGTGTTATACCAATAACTTCTGTACAAAAGTGACAGATAGGCAAGCTATTTCTAAAGTTATACAGACAATGATGAAACATATTGTTTTTACGTCAGAGAGATACAAAATAATCATTACGTGTTGAAATAGGCACGGGGCCACACACTTTACCTAAATGATCCTTAATCTTTACGGCTACCCTTTATTCATATATATATTTTAGAAGTAGTAATAATAGCTAAAAGTTATTGATCAATTATCATGTGCTAGGCTCTGTGTCAGGGGCTTATTTTTCTTTCATGTTTTGAGCTATTGGGGCATATTATCCCCACTTTACACTTGAAGATCCTGAGGCCCAAGGCGGAAGCCAGATCTAACCACTCCTTCATGTGGAGAAAATACTTTTATTCCCCAAGGTCATTAAACCATTTTTGTCCCTTCTTTCGGGAACAATAAATATTGAAAACACTGCGTTCTACAAATGGACTTGATCTGTTGGTGGAAGAGGGGTAGGAAAAGGAAGCTTAATCAGTTAAAGTTGAGGTTTTCTTACTTTTCTTGAAGTAGGACAATGGGAATAGCTAGTCAGACATTACCTATTTATCAGTACAAAGCAAACTCATCAAAACTAATGTTTTCAAACATATTGGTCAAGAAGGTGGCTCAGTTGGTTAGAGTGTGAGCTCTGAGCAAAAGGGTTGCTGGTTGATTCCCACATGGGCCAGTGAGCTGCGTCCTGCACAACTAGATTAAAGACAATAACTTGAGCTCAACTGCCGCTGAGCTGCAGTTGGGCAGCCGGATGGCTCAGTTGGTGAGAGCCCTTTGGCAGTTTGACACCTGCACGGGATGGTGGGCTGCGCCTCCCCGCAACTAGATTGAGAATGGTGACCTGATTTGGAGCTGAGTTACACCCTCCACAACTAAGATTGAAGGACAACAACTTGACTTGGAGCTAATGGGTCCTGGGAGAAACACACTGTTCCCCAATAAAGTTAAAAAAAAAAAAGGTATTGGTCAAGAAATGTAATGAATTTCCCTTTTCCTTGTTTGAAAGAAAAGTCTGCAAATTTCAACCTCAACTATATAAAGATGTTCCTATAATAGAGGAGGTGGTGATTTGCTATGTCATTATCAAACTAGAGATGGATTTGTCGGTGACCTCCTTGAGTTCTCCAAAGTACTTCCATTCTGGCTTTTTTCCTTTGCCTCCTCCTTCCTTCCATCCAGGGTTCCAAGGAGATTTACAGTGAATGTGGACAGATGATTAAGAAAATTTAAAAATAACGTAACTTCTGTATACTCTTTGTTCCTGAAATGGTCCAGCTGGTTCTATTTTTATAATAATAAAATAAATTAAATTAAAAATTGTCATTTATTAAGCACCTTCTACATGTCAGACCGAGCTTTATACATTTTATGTCATTTGAAGCTGACAACCATCTACAAAGGCACATATTCCCTGAGGGCACCTAACTCCAGAGGTTAAATAGCAATTATACTTCATATCATGGCTATTCAGTGAAATTCGAATCCAGATTTCATTCCAACAAACGGGCTTCCTTCAAAAACGTTGCCTGGCAACAAATCGATCCTAGTGACTTCCCCCATCAAGTGGAGAAAAACAAACTTCCTAGAAGCCAAGATTGAAGGACAATTAGAATTTTCTAATAGAAATTCTCCCCTATCTCCTGTGACCAAAGCAGTTATTTAAGCAGTAAAACCTCCCACGGCCAATGTCAATTCCACCCGGGACTTGGCCCCGGCTGGTGGCAGAGGAGGGTCCCTAGTTCTAATCACTCGAATCTGATTCTCCAGGCTACCTCAGGCTTAAGGACCAAGTCCTGCAGCGAACATTTGTTCATTTATATCCAGGGACAACCCTCTCTCCCAGCTCAAGACTTCTTTTACTCCACGAGTTTAAAACACTAACGAGGCCACGCCGCCCTTTTCCCTCTTCCCGTCAAGAATAGGATCAGGTACCGACAACGATATTTCAATTCCCTTCCCCTTCTACCCTTCTCAAAGTAACCGGTACGCGTGCGGACGTGCGATTTAGGGTGTATGCACCAAGCTCCCGGCGCGGCGGGACCCCTAGAATCGCGGGGCACTCTCCTATCACCGTCTCTTGCTTGGCCCTTCTTTGACTCCACCAGTTGGCTAGCACCCCGCTGCACCCTCGCCTTGCCCCAGCCTCTCCGCCACGCCCCCTCAGCTGGACCCCAAGCGCGGCCCGACCCCTCCCCGTCCTTCCAAAGGCTCCTTGAGCTCGCCCCACCCCAGCCCCGCCCCTTCCGCCTCTACCCAGAACAGCGCCCTGGGCTCTGACTGCTTGCGGTATCGTCTCCATGGCGACACAGCGTCTAAGGTTCCACGCTTCGAAACACGCGCAAACCTCTGAGGGCCTGGCATTTGGTGACAGCCTCGCAGGTGATTGGCGTGAGAGGGCCACAAGCGGGTAAGAGACACCGCGGCGACTGCCAGTCTCCCTCTCCCTATCCCCGCGTGCAGCCCGACTCAACTCTCACCTCGGAAGTCCCCAGACCTGACGCCTGAGCCCGCGAACTTTTCTTCACCCTCCAGGGGAGGATTCTGGGGCCGAGGCAGCGCGCGAGAAGGTAGGATCCGCGCGGCTGGAGATGCGCCTCGCACTTAGCTTCCTCTTCTGGCTGCAGTTGAGCGCTCCTCAGCGATGTTAGTCTCCACGTGGGTGTGAGTGATAACGGGGCAGTTCTGACAGCGTGTCTTCTTCACCACATACCCTGACCTGCCGATTCCCACGCTCCAACTAACTCCCCTTCTCCGCCCCCCCGCCCCCAAAATGAAAATAGCCACGTTCCATCTTGGGGCTTCTGGCCACTTCCCTCGGTCCTTGCCCTGCCTCCCTTTAAAAATGTTTTTCTTTTCACTTGTTTTTGGAAACAGGTTAATGGCCAATAGGAGCGAGCATTCACTGGCTGTGGTTAAGACGTCATTACTCTCTAGACATAACTCGCTCGGCCATAAAAAAATGTCGGTGGAATTTGCACAAATTATTTTCCTGGGGCCTTGTTTTCATCTTCTGTAAAATGAGGGGCTTGGACAACAGATCACTTGTAAGGTTCAGTCTTCAGCCTTGAGATGACGAAATTGACCTGATATTTCTAAATTCATATTGTGCTCTTTTGACAACTTAAACTACACTGCGCCCTGTAGCAATTAAATTAACACATGGCATAATTATACATTTATCATTTGACTTCCCAGAGGGCATAGGTTAATTGGATGAATCTGTTCTTCCCCCTGGAAGTTATTTTTTTTAAATAAAGCTGAAAAAGACACTGAACATGTCTTTTAATTTGTTTCATTCTCTTAAAAACCCAAATACAGTGATCCCCAAATCCGTCTTGTTATTTTTTTTTTTTCTAATTGGAGTTATTTTTTCAAAGTCAGGAAAACAACAGCACTGCTCTTTCAGCGTTAAAAGTTTACCAGACCTGAATTCCAACACCTTTGTGTGAATTTGCACTGCACTACAGTATTCCAGAGCTTTCTACCACCACCTTTGAGCGCAATCTTTTTTCCCCCCTTCTATGCCCCATCCAGTCTCAATTGTGCACTTAGATGTGCCTTTCTTAAGTCAGAGTTCACCTTCAGTGCTCTCTTTGCTAGGCTATAGGTAATAATAACAATAATAGGAGGAGGAGTTGTAATAATTGTAATTGTAGTAGGAGATAGGTACTACTATGATTTATTATTAGCTATTTATAGTAACCCTCACAATAACTCTCTATGAGGCAGGTTGTATTTTTACCCTCATTTCACAGGTGAGGAAAGTAAATCATAGAGGGGCTAAGGAACTTGCTCAAGGTCACACAGTTTGCTGGGATTTGAACATAGGCAATCTGACTCCAGAGTCTGAGCACTACATTGTGTTGCAAAGGAAATATACAAAATCTATATATAGTCACTTTTAAATATGAGTGTAAGTGATAGATGATTATTGAAACCATTTTATACACATTTGAGCTATGCAATGAAATAGTGCCCCATGTCCTATTATGTTTCCCCATTAAGCTCTAGAATGGAGGATAGTGCTTAATCAGCTCTGTCTTTCCTCACCACAGTTGCAGGGCCTGAGCATGTAGCTGTCTATGAATTCATTCTTTGCCTATTAGTATACAAGATAGCTTATAAAAACAAGTAGCACAAAAGGATAAAATAATTGCACAAGTTGGATGAAGAAAAAAATATGTCTTCCAATACTACAAGAAAAACCTAACATAAGAGTTTTTGGTGGTTTTTTTTTTTTAACTTTATTGGGGAACAGTGTGTTTTTTCCAGGACCCATCAGCTCCAAGTCAAGTTGTTGTTTTCAATCTAGTTGTGGAAGGCGCAGCTTGCTGGCCCATATAGGAATCAAACCGACAGCCTTGGTGTTAAGACCGTATGCTCTAACCACCTGAGCTAACCAGCTGCCCCCCAAAATAAGAATTTTTTGAAATCTAACTTTAAAAGTCAGTGACTCATTTTATAAAAGTTTTTTTTTGAAGCCTGTAGAATCCAAATAAAACCGGTTTGGCCCAATGGCTACTGGCTAGTGAACACTTACTTAGAGGAGTGGGGGTACTAGATGTTTTACATTCTTTTTTTTGGTACTAAATATTTATTGTCCAGTGTGCATATCTCAAATTGAACACATTTCAAGTTCTCAGTGGCCACACGTGGCTATTGGCTACCATATTGGACAGTGAAGCTCTAATTTAATACGTTATTTTCTTGTTTCCTTCCTTCTTCTTCCATTCACTCAACAGATATTTATTGAACACCAGATTATATGACATGGAGTGCAGTAGACACTAGAGATTTTTTTTTAAAGGTCACTTGAGTTTATCTGTTCTTTATAACCAAAAAAACCACTGTGTGAACTAATTGGGCCCTTGACTGGGATTTTTGATTGTCGAGAATCAATTTTTCCTCAAAGGCTGGAACTACATCACATAAAACTCAAGAATTGCTGGAAGCCCTGTTTTGTATCATGTGTTGGAAATCTGTCTGCAGTGAGAGACAATGAGGACCACATGCAGGAAGAAGCTGAGATGAACAAGGGAAAGTGCCCCTCCCCGCCCCGGCTTGAACACAGCTGTATCCACTGTGTCCTGACTTCCACACAGCTTGGGTATTCAACTCTTGGGTTCTATGAGCCATTGCTTATCTTTTTCTTTTTTGCGTAAACTAACGAGCATGCAAACAAGAGTTCAAACTAATATAGCTAAGTAGACAAGAACCAATTACTTTTTTTTTAGAAATGAGCCTATGCTGACCCCACCCTGGCCCCCAAAGTACATTTTCATTTACATAAAACAGAATATTTTCAAACATATTTAATCACAGTTATGTCTTTACAAATCATTTTGTCATGCACAATGTATATACTTATTTAACCAGACACATTTTCTGATTAATACTACCCATCTCTTTATATAAATCTTTCAATACTTTTTTTTCTTAGAAATAAATCTATATCTCCTTTTCCTCAACTCTTTCCTCAGAATCATCCCTCCCAAATCTATGGGCCTTTCTTTTGAATTATAAGAGCATTCTAAGTCAATTAAGTTACTTTATATCATTCCAATGATTTTATAATTCCATCAATATCTGAGTACCTTTAAAGTGGTGTGGGACCCACACTCATGGATAAGAACCAGTTTGTGCTCTCAAGCAACTTCCATCCTAGCAATGCAGTCATCCCACCATGCTGTAGTTATCTGCCTACATATTCCTTATTTGCATATCCTTGACTGATTCTTTTCCTCCCCCTGCTTCTTAAATATTGGTGTTTCCCAAGATTCCATCCTTGGCCTTGTCTTATTCTACATGGGCCATGCCATCCATTCTCATTTTTTTTCCAGCTACCCCATCCATCATCATTTCTCATGAGTTCTAACTCCCTTTTCAATAGAATAGAACAACACTTGATTTCATATGACCTATAGGTATCTCTAACTCAGAATTTCCAAAACCAAACTCATTATCTCCTAGAATGTGCTCCTTCCCTGGTGCCCTCATCCTAGTCATCCAGGCTGGAATCGTCAAATTCTCGTTCTTTTCCCTCACTTCTGTGTCCAGTAACTCTCAGTTTCACCTCTCTTGTTCCAAGTGTACCTTCCTGGCTTTGTACATTATCATCTTTTCCCTAGACTAGGGTTTGGCAAACTTCTGTAAAGGGCCAGATAAGAAGTACTTTAGGCTTTGTAAGCCATACGGTCTTTGTCAAAACTATTCAACTCTGCCATTGTAGTTTGAAAACTAGCATTGACAATGTGCAAACAAATGAGCATGTTTGTGTCCTGGTAACATTTCATTTACAGAAGTAGGCAGTGAGTCATGCCTGGTCTGTGGGTGGTAGCTTGCCAACCCCTGCTCTGGACCATTGTAGTAGCCAATTTTTTTTATTTTTTTAAAAGATTTTATTGGGCAATTGGGGGAGGGAACAGTGTTGGGAATCGGGGAAGGGGAACAGACAAGTTGCTGTCCTTTTTGTTCTTCAGTCTAGTTGTGGAGGACATCGCTTCACTGGCCCATGTTGGTATTGTCATCATTGTGCTCTTCCCGGCTGAGGCAGATTGGTCACCGGCCACTGGACGGCCACTCACAGCGGCTCACAGCAGCTCATGCCAGCTGCCAGCCGCTCATGGTAGCTCATGGCAGCCCACTGCAGCCGCACTGCAGCAGCCTATGCCGTCACCAGCGACTCATGGCAGCCCAGCTCCAGGTCCAGCTGTCATTCACCATCTTAGCTGTAGAGGGCTCAGTGTCACTGGCCCATGTGGGATCCGAACCGACAGCCCTGCTTCTCAGAGCTCACGATCCCAAGCCAACTCTTAACCTGCAGTAGCCTCTTAACTGGTCTCCCTAACACCCATTCTCTCTCAGATTTACCCTCCACAGAATTTCAAAGTCTTGGTTCGCTTTCCATTGCCTACTGGTTAAAGCCCAAAATCCGTATAGCACGTGACTTTTAAAATTTGCTCCCACATAGATTTCCAATTTCATCTCTTGCCATTCTCTAACACACTGCTGGACTTCTCTTCCTCTTTTGTTGACTGACTACTTGGTCTTGATTTGGTTAAATAAATGCCAGCTTCGAGTGTGAAGCCTGACTTGATCTTTCTTTCCAGAGCAGGCAGAATGAATCACTTCTCACTGTGCTCCCACAGACTATGTGAATTCTAGTATTGTATCGGGTTGTTGGAAAAGTCATGACGTATTTTGTCTATGTTTTTCAAAAGTCATTTATTTATATAAAGAACAAAGATCAATCAATGGTATATTGTTCGTTTTGTTCGATAACCTTTTGCCATCTTTCAG
Organism: Hipposideros armiger; assembly: GCF_001890085.2. Classification (NCBI taxonomy): domain Eukaryota; kingdom Metazoa; phylum Chordata; class Mammalia; order Chiroptera; family Hipposideridae; genus Hipposideros; species Hipposideros armiger. The sequence continues at coordinate 1,036,100 of NW_017731616.1, forward strand.
TGAGCTTCATAATTCCTCATTCATAGAAGGACCTGTCTTTATTTGCGAAAAACTGAACAAGATGCTGATTTACAGCCTCATCTGAATTGAACGTTCAAAACGCAAGGAGTTTTGAAGAGAGCAAAACAAGTGGAAGTTTTACAGCTCAAGGTCAGGCGAGTATGGTGGGTGTGGCAACACATCCCATCCAAGCTCCAGTAATTTTTGACGGATGATCAAACTTGTGTGTGGTCTCCCGTTGTCGCGATGGAACACAACTCCTTTACAATTAACAAGCTCTGGACGTTTCTGGATGAAGGACTCATTCAAACTGTCCAATTGCTGACAGTATACATTCAAATTAATTGTTTGGTTCCTTGGTAGGAGCTTGGAAAACACGACACCTTTAAAATTCCACCACACTGAAAGCATAACCTTCCTCTGATGAATGTCTGCTTTCGATGTCATTTGAAGCGAATCATCATGTTGGGACCAAGACTGTTTGCACACCATATTGTTGTAAATAATCCACTTCTCATTACCAGTTATCAGTTGCTTAAAAAAATGGTCATTTTCCTCACGTTTAATGAGCATATTGCAGATGTTTATATGCGCCATCAAATGAACTTCTTTGAGTTCATGCGGAACCCAAATATCGAGCTTGCTTACATATTCCAGCTTCTTCAGGAGGTCGTGAATACTTGAATGATGGATGTTCAATGTTCCTGCAATCTCTCGTGTCATGTAATGTGGGTTTGACTCAGTCAATGCCTTTATTTTGTCTTCATCAACCTTGGTGGGCCTCCCTGACCGAGGAGTGTTGTTGAGATCAAAATCACCAGCACAGAATTTTGTGAACCATCGTTGGCACTGATATTCTTGTAGAGCATTGTCACTGTAAACTTTATGCAACTTTTCACAAGCTTAACACGCATTCTTCGCATATTGGAAGTAAAACAGTAAAATATGGCAAAAATGCACAGTTTGGTCTTCCATCTTCAACTTGTTGTACAGTCTCCAAAACTCAACCAAATCGCTCAATTTTAACCACATAAAGAGGAAGGGATTAGCGGCAGACAATACCATATCCTAGAGATATTGTATAAAGTATACCTGAGGGAATATAGCAAACCCAGAGAACATGCCTCAAGCTTCATTGTGGAACTGGAAAGTTATTCAGGGACAACTCTGTTGACTGGACTCTCTCCCTCTGTCTTTCCAATTCTGTCTCCTCTGCCTGCTGACTCTCCTTGGGTATCTCCAGTCCATGAGCTCCAAAGAGGGATTTGATTGATCCTTTTTGGGTAGTATGAAAAATGACATCAGAGCTTCTTAGAGGGAAGAATTTCATACAGTACTTTGAAGATATGGTCTGTCCCATTTATATAGGAAGTTAGTACTTGTTTCCACTATCAAATTATGAGCTTCTCTTATATCCCAGAGCTTATCACAGGCATATCTGACACATAGTAGGTGCTCATCAAATGTTTGTTTTAAATAGACATTGAATGTTACATGAAAATTGGCAAGTATCATCACTGTGTTCCCATTACCACTAGGACTGGTGAAAACCATCAGGAGTGTCTGCCCATGTTCCAAAAGCCAGGGGTCGTACTTGGTAGAGACTCAAAGAGCTGATTAAATGAATGTTGTGATGTTAACATTAACCATAATCAATAGTAATAAATATACAAGGTACACACCTGTATACCATTCTTTCTGGATACCTTGACCCCAGTTTGAATAGATACCACAGGGTGGAGAAGAGAATTGAAGTAACACAATGCCAACATACTGCTTACATGCCTGTAAGAGATGAATAAACAGAGATACAAATGGTATTGCTAAATTTTATTTATTTATTTTTAATATTTTTTTTAATTGGGGGGTTGGGGGATGGGAACAGCGCTGGGGAATTGGGGAAAGGGGAACAGGCAAGTTGTTGTCCTTTTGTTCTTCAGTCTAGTTGTGGAGGACGTTGCTTCACTGGCCCAAGCTGGCACCATCATTGCGCTCTTCCCGGGCGAGGCAGATCAGTCTCCAGCTTCTTGACAGCCACTCACAGTGGCTACTGGCCGCTCACATTGGTTGCTGGCTACACACGGTAGCCCATGGCAACCCACTGCAGCAGGGGCTGCAGCCTTCGCTGTCACTGGCGACTCACAGCAGCCCAGCTCCAGGTTGAGCTGTTGTTCAGCATCTTAGCTGTAGAGGGCAGTGTCACTGGCCCTCATATGTGGGATCCGAACCAGGGCCCTCTGGCATCCCAAGTCAGCTCTTAACCATTGCGCCACTCGGCCGGCCCTGGTATTGCTAATTTTAAATTGTAGTTTTAAAAAAATAAATGCTATATTTATTTTGTTCAAAGTTCAAGAGATACATATGGACATAAAGTTAAAACTCCCTCCCTCCCCAGTCATGCAGCCATCCCTGTTCCTTCCCAGAGGCAACCAATATTATCAGTTTCTTTTCTGGAAAGCATTTCCTTTCAGAGATACTTTTTGTATATCATAGTCATTTCAAAAATACGTATTACCTATACAATGGCTGTACCTCATTCTGCTCAGCTTACCAGTCACTGCTGTAACTTTTTCTGTGTTCCCAATTACTCTGCTTTTTCCCTGGAGTCAGTGATCTTTCTGAGCAAATATCATTACTTTGGGGTTTATGTGATTTGTTAATTAATTAATTAATTAAAAGTTTTCAGAGCTAGCCTGCTTGTCTCAATCACAGTAAAGCCTCCTTTTTGTTTCCTTAAGTAATCAGCCCCACTTTCCGGTTTTTCCTTTAGATAAAACATCGAGTTGTTTCTATAGTGTCCCTCCTATGTGCCAGGAGCTGTGCTAAACACTTTACCCCAATCATTCTATTTAATCCTTATAATGATCCAGTGAAATTGACACAGTGTGATCCCTGTTATACAGATGGAGGAACTGAGGCCTAAAGAAGTGAAATAACTTACCCAAGCTTACCTGGCACGTGGCAGAACTGGGATGTAAAGCCAGTCTCTTCACTCAAGAGCCCCAACTCTTGAGTATTCCTCTGTACTGTCCCCTAGGAATTCACTTTTATGAAAGGAGATCAAATGGACACTTCCTAGGCAATGATAAAGTCAGACACAGCAGAGCCTGCGTTTCTTTCAAGAACTGGGATTTGCCCACTCTAGGTTTTTCTTGTACCAGGTGAAAATGGGAAGAGAATTATATGCACTAATATTTCATCCAGGTAAAGGGTGGACTGTAGCAATCCATAAAGATCCTACAGCTAGAAAGGAGATCAGGGCTCTAAATATAAAGAGACATAAGGGTATCCAGACATAAGGGTATCCACAGGATTGTAGAAATCTGTAGAGGCCTCACTTGGTTCATCATCGCATTGTTTCAGCATCTGAGCTCTATCGACTGTCCTACAGAATCAGGAGTAAAATCTTTCATTTATCCTAGATTTTGCTCTTCTACAACTTGTGTTTCCCAAAAAGAGCCTTGCTTTTATGATAGACTTTAGTTCTGTGTGAGCTTCTCACAGGGATATTCAAATTAATAACATAATGTCTGGCTTGGTTAGGGTTGCCCAAAAAACAAAGCTTGAGGCAAGAGTTTAGGTACTACTGCTTTATTCAGGGGTGCAGATCAGTGTGAATGAGCTGGATTTAAAAAGAGGAAAACTTAATACAGAATAACAAAGTTTCCCTTTTATTGTCCACAGTTTTGGCCCTGAATTTTGTATTCCAGAAATCCCTAGATATGTACTATTAATAATTGTAAAAGTCTGTCTTGGGGTGTGGGGACAAGTGTTGGAGGAGGGGGACAAGTGAATTGTTACCAAGTAAGTGTGGCCTTTTTCATACATAAAAAAAAACCTCATTAGTTGATTTTTCTCCTTGTGATTAGAATGCAATTTATACAAATACATAAAGGGCTAAGTTATAGGAAAATCAGTTTACATAGGGCAACTTAGGAAAGGTAAATATTTACGGAGAAAGCATTTTACCTTATTAGTATTAATAAACACAAGGGAACTTAAAAGTTAAGAATTATATTTTTAAATGTATGTTTGGATAAAAATGAAAGGTTAATTTCTAAGTGTATTTGTTGAAATAATATTTTATTAAAAATACTATATCTTGAATGGAAAAATTTCTTGTTCTGGCTTATATGTACTCTATAAAGGTGCTTTTCATAACATGAGTGAACTGGAATGTGGCAGATGGTTTAGATTACATCTTGTTTTGTCTTGTTAAAGTGGAGGAGAAAAGAGGTGGTGTGAACGTGAGCCAAGCTGATTTATGATTTTTAGGGTCAGCTCAGTGGGGAAAGGTGAGTCTTGAACCTGCCGTTGATTGCATTTGGATCTAGATCTAGAGACCAAGTTACGAGTATATAAAACCAAAATAGTAACAGAGAGTTAGAGGCTTATTTAATACATCACTTTACTAACTTGCAAAATTATTCCTATAGCTTTTTTTACAAAGACTCCAAGGTGAAATGGGGAGAAAGAGTTGAGTTCTCTAGACTTTTTTTGTAAAACGCAATTTCATAATCCAGAAGAATGAGGTTTTTCACTTAGGATGGAAATAATGCTGCCAAATACAAAAACAAAATACATACTTAATACTCTACTGACAAACTGAGTTCTGCATTCTTTGTTAGTTACATTCTGAATTTATGCAAGTGTTTAAAGACTTGCATAAATGAAGTAAATATTTTGGTTTTTGCAGGAGTTATCTAAGCAAGACAGATGCTATAAAGAGTACATAAACTATTTTTCAGGGTGTTTTAAGTTCTATTTTACTATCAATTTATATAGTTTTTGAATAATTGTTTTAGTATAAAATTACATTTTATCCTAGATAAAGAAATGTTTATATAAAGGCTATGAATAAGTTATTTCAAATACTTCAAATGAGAATAATAATTCTAGTTCTTATTTCTGCTTCTATTTAGGCACCAAAATATAGACAGAATGGCAGATTGCTAGTGTTTGATCCAAATGGTAAATGATTTATGTAAAAAGAATATGTTTAACCACCATTTTGTCCTAAATGTTAAGAAGATAGTCCACTGGAATGTTTGAGTGTGGTTGAAAGACTTAGCAATTAAATTCTTTATTATTGTCTGTCATTAAAAAAAAATGTCTAAGTATCTGCCATCAGGAATTTCTATTAGGAACATCACTATTGATAAAATACTGAGTTTTTTTTTTCTTTTCTTTCAGAAAAAGTGATGATTGAACCAAATGAAACAATGTCAGAGTAAGAAAATGTCTGGTTGTGCAGCTGATCTATGGCATGCCTTTTGAACAATTAGAACTAGATATGCAATCATTTGCCACCCAATTAAATTTGAAAGGCCAGAAATGCATGGAGTAGCACTTTAGCTTTTGCTTCAGTCAAAGCAGTTGTTACTAGATAAAAGGACATTTTAAATGAAAAATGAATTTGGATAAAAATGTAGAGATATAGATAATCACTTCCACTTTTAAATGCTTGAACACCAACTATTCTGTATTTTACTTACATAATTTTCATTCCTCATTCCGATTTCTCTTTGATACTTGCTCATTTCTTTCAGAATATCCCTTTAAATCAATATTTACTTTAAAATTAAACAGACTCTTTATTTACTATGAGATGAATCATGACTACTAAATAAGGAAACTATATAATCACCCCAAGTAGTTGAAGAGATTGATGTTAGAAAGAATCAGAGTAGCAATTTAGTAGCTAAATATTAAGTACCTGCTTTGTTCAAGGCATTGATTCTGATCATTCATCAAGTCCTTCCTGATAAGATCACCACCTACTCCCTGAAAAAAAAAATGCTATTATTTATTCCATGAAAAATTACACTTTGAAAATTGATCATAAAGCACATTCATAGAGATCAGTTATTGACAAGTTGGTAGGCACCCATTCTGGTGGGATTCTATTCAAATTAATATTATTTTTATTCTGAATATTATTGGCTATATGAAAAATTAAAATTAGAATCCACCTTGGCTTTGTTGTAAATTATATATTAAATACATATTTTTATATTAGACAGTAATATATAACAGATCAATGATGAAAATCGGTTTATTTCAGATTAAATGTTATAACAACCAGAAAAAAATAAATGCCCTGTTAAGAATATTAATCTATGGGGCCCGCTGAGTGGCTCAGTTGGTTAAGGGTTGGCTTAAGAGCACAAGCTCTGAGCAACAGGGCCGCCGATTCAATTCCCACATGGGCCAGTGACGCTGCGCCCGAGCTGAGCTGTCGCTGAGCTGCCAGCAGGTGGCAGGATGGCTCAGCTGGTGTAACAACAAGATTGCCTGTTCCATGGTGGGCTACGCTCACCACAACTAAAACTGAACTTGGCACCTTGAGCTGCGCTGCCGCCCAGATAGCTCAGTGGATAGAGCATGTGCTCTTAACAACAAGGCTGCTGGTTCGAATCCTGCATGGGATGGTGGCTACGCCCACCCTCAATTAAGAGAACACAGCACCTTGAGCTTAGAAGCCACAAGCTGCCTACAGGAAGCCAGATGGCAACTGGCGCCCTCCACAACGAAGACTGAAGAACAACAACTTAGCTGGTCCCCTTCCCCAATTCCCCAACACTGTTCCCCTCCCCCAACTCCCCAATAAAATCTTAAAAAAAAAAATCTATACGTAAATAAATAAATCCTATTATGTGGTTGAAAACATTTAAATTTAAAAATCTAAGACAATTTTAGCCTTTGAGGGAAATATAACTTGCAATAATAATGACAGAAGTTAGTAGGTCATTAATAAAATAAATTACTGTTTTGTCTACTATGACCCCAATGTTCTTACACTGTGATAGCAGTGTTGGAACTGGAGCAAGGAGCAATGCATGTCCTGAGATAGTTAAACCCCAGGGATAAATCAAATGCAGCCTGGGCAAAAACAGAAAAGCAGAGTGACTACTTGTTCTCTTTGTTATTTTTTTTTTAAAGTCATCGTCAGCTCTAATGACATTTTTTTTTTAATTGGGGAATTGGGGGAGAGGAACAGACAAGTTGCTGTCCTTTTGTTCTTCAGTCTAGTTGTGGAGGATGTGGCTTCACTGACCCATGTTGGTATTGTCATTGCGCTTCTTCTCGGGTGAGGCAGTCACTTGTCAGCCATTGGACGGCCATTCACAGCAGCTCACAAAAGCTCACACCCACTGCCAGCCAGCCCCACTGCAGCCTACGCCATTGCCAGCAACTCAACGGCAGCCCAGCTCCAGGTCGAGCTGTTGTTCACCATCTTAGCTGTAGAGGGCGCAGCGTCACTGGCCCTCATGTGGGATCTGAACCGGGGCCCTGCTGCTCAGAGCTGGCGTCCCAAGGGAGCTGTTAACCAACGTGCCACTCCGCCGGCCCACTACTGTTCTCTTGATCTTACTAATGATTGCATCTGCTTATCAAACTATTGTACTTTTTACAAGGTTATGATGATCATGTTCCCTTTAATTTGCTTGCCAAGAAGAGTTTGGGTTGAGATTGGCTGTTGTTTGAAGTGGGGATAGGAAGGGATGGTTATTGTAGCCAGTAAGCTTCACCATTGTGCCTCTTTGTCACCTTAGGTACCTTACCCAGAGTTAAAGGCAAACAGGGTCAGTCCTGGAAAAAAAAAAGATCAAGTAAGAAAATAGAAAATCCTGGGAGACCTTTGCTGGGGGAACAGTGTGGCTGAACTGCAAGTTGATGAATTTTCTCAGTGTGGCTTCCATTCCACTTTCCACCCACTGCTGGCTCCATAGTCTGACTAGCAAGTGGAATTTGCCAGACGGTCCTATCCAGCTTGTGTTAGGGAAAGTTAGAAGTTTACTTTCCCCACCAGTTTTTTGCCTTAATCTTCTAATTGATTCTTCATCCTAGTTTGAGCCATAAGGACTTTATAAACCACAAGTTTCAAACTTCTCTGCATACAAAACCCACATTTATATTTTCCTTTCCCCCCCATAGATCCTATGTGTAAAAAATATTGTCTGCAGGGCCAGCCGAGTGGCTCAGTTGGTTAAGAGCTCGTTCAAGAGTTTGATCTCTGAGCAACAGTGGTTTGATGCCCGGCCTGAGCTGAGCAGCCACTGAGCTGCCAACAGGTGGCAGATGGCTCAGCTTAAAAAACAAACAAAAAAATACTGTCTGCCCAACAAATTGCGTTTAATTAACAAAATTTTCAGTAGTAAAGGTAAAATGGAGGGTGCCAAAAAATGTATACACATTTTAAGAAAGGAAAAAACTGTATTAAAATTGTGATAATATATACCAACAACAAAGATGAACACAAGTCATGTGTATACATTTTTTTTGGCACTCCTGGTTTATTTTTAATGCTGGACAAAATTTTATAGGTCTTTGATCTGTTGGGTTTTTTGGTCAAGCTTTTGAGATGTGAGGTGGAAATGGCTGAAGCAGAACCACAGCACTCAACTCGATGAGGTTGAAAATATCATATGTATATGTTATTCCATAATATGTTTTATCTTTTCTAAAATGAATGAAAGTTATTTTTTTATTCCCATTTTTACACTTTAAGTAAATGCCTCTTTGGACATAACCAAGATTCAGCAAACTTTACACGTCAACAATATAAATTTCTCTAAATGTAGCTAAGACATTCTTAGAAAAGTAAGTTTTAATTAATTTTTTTAGGCCCATGTTTGACAAATTATAAATCATTTTAAAACAAAGTTTAAAATATAAACTTCCTGAAAAACTTGTTAATTCCAATAGAAATTGGGGGACATTTCATAAATATGCCCAGTGCTCTTAACGAAGGAGTAATCCTAAAACCTAGGTTATCTACCCTCTAGCATAAATATATTCCAGAGAGATAATTTACTTGACTAACTCTCCAGCCTTAGCAGATACTAAATTAAACATCTTCCATTTCCAAAAGATATTACATAAAATTTTGAATGTTTCCTCAATTGTAACTATTTAAACAGATCTTTTAGAGTGTACTGGTTATCTATTTTTCTTAAATGGTTAGAGGCATTATTACCATAATAACATCACTTTTCTCAAATGGAAATCAACAGATTATAGTTAAAGAGTGGGTCAGACTTTGGGCCTTTGATTCTTTGAAACTGTATATGAGAAAGACTACAGAAAATGAGCAGAAAAGGAATCCATATTTTGCTGTTAATATGATGATTTGATCAATGCTTATATGTATTTTTATGACACGTTCACTGCTTCCAAATAGTAATATCCCATTTATCTTCAGTCTGTTGCATATGTTGGCTTCCTCCATGTTGTAGCATTAAGATTTGTAATGACATTTTCAGTTATTCAAATACCCAGAACCATACTAGCTAAATTCCCTTTCTTGGGGATATAACTCAATGAGTATATAAGTACCACATTTCATATTTAAAATATACATACATTTTCTTCATAGTTTAACATCTCTTACAATTGATGGCATCTCACACTTAAACTTGGCAATGCTTTTTCTTTCTTAAATAATGGTATGTCTTCTAATAAATAGATGGTATCTTAGATTCAATGAAATACTGTAAATTGTGTGTGGGGGGGGGGAAGGCAGGCAGTAAAGGCCTTTTATCTAGATTAGCTATTAGAGCAAATAAATCCTAGTAATCACTTGTGGTGACCTTTGGCATAATAAAAATCTCACCATGCTAGAAACTGAATTCCGAAGTGACTTCTCAACTTCTCATATATAGAGTTTCTATTTGGATGCTTTTTTTTTCACAAGTAGAAAATCAAGGAGGACAGAGGCAGAACAAATGTAAATCATTTTGGCTGTGCACTTTGTATTACCAGGGAGCGGTTTTGCTTTCGCAGCACATACTGGGGAAGTGAAGATTCTATTCCCTCCCATAGTATTAAGAATATCACAAGCTGTTCAGCCTCTTTGTTAAAATCACTGCACAAGACCACTAACTGAACTGCAGTGCTAATGTTCTGGATTCACATTTCAGTGGGGAAAAAAAGAGCCACCACAACTTTGAGGAAAAAATATTTTACATCTCTTTATATCTTTGCATGAAAACTAGAAGTTGAATTTTTTAAACTTGATAAAGGAGATATAGGTATTAAAAGAATCTTAAGACCACAGATAGCAAGCAGCCTTGGGGTTATTTTTTCCACCAGCATGGGTGCCTATGTGTAAACAGTACATCACATCAGACTCCTGTGACTCAAGTTATTTATTGACATGAGGTTTCAGGCTCCCTGAAAAAGAGAAATTAACCCATTTTTATTTCAGTGACTTAATGGAAAAACAGGCTACTTTATATTATGACCAAGGGTTAATATGAGTGTTGGACTCTCTCCGTAAGTGTAGCATTTAACAATGGTAAGAACTGAGTTACAAACTTAAAGAAAAAAACTCAAGGTTAGCATTCCTTAAATAGTTTTATTCCATCATGTATATCACAGTGATGTGCCAAAGACATTCATAAAACTGTTTGCTTATATGCTTTGTGTTAACTCTGAAAAGATTCTAAGAATCATCACACAATGACAAATGCCAGGTAGAAATTGAATCTTAATCATTAGTAAAATTTATTTTTAATGCTTTTCCACAAAGATACTGCATTTTGGCTATTTAGTGTATTGTTGGTATATTATATTGTGTGTTTACATTAAATATGTGTGTATGTACTCTGTTTAAAGCCTTAAACAGAATTGTGACCTAGGAAAGTATTTTTTTTACTATTTAACATTTAGGAAGGAAGTCTCTTCAAAAAACATTGAAAATAAAGTCTCTTTAAAGAATACCGAAAATGGAGTATCTTCAAAGAGTGTTGAAAATAAAGATACAGAGGCACATCTACAGTCTAAACTATGGCCATCTTCCTTCTTAAAAGAAAGCATAGGTAATACCATTTGTTTTATTTCAGTAGCTTCTAATTCAGCCCTCCTTCGCCATGACTTTTGGGATTTTGACAACTTTGTAGGTCTGGGGCGGGTCATAGAAATACGTAATTCTTCAAATTCATGTACTGATGATATGTAGTCAGGGATCCATGGGTGTGAATTACATAAAATGATGATGGGGTATTAAATTTTAGAGTGAGTTAAAATACCTATGAAAGCATTAACAAGCTCCATTCATTCATACTGAGTGCTGGGCACTGGTTTAGAAACTGTGGATACAAGTTAGCAAATAAGCAAGGTCCTTACCTTCATGAAGTTCACATTCTAGTGGAAGACAGCCAACTATTAAACATAAATAATAAACAATAAAAGACAAATAAGACAATGACAGGCTGTGGTGGGTGCTGTAATGTGAATAAATGGCACCTGGGAGAGGACTACCTTAGATCATGATGCTCAGTGTGTGTTTGTGAATTAAATGAGACAGTTCCTGTGACATCACACAAAGCCCTTAGTTCCCTATTCTGTGCTTCCCTGATGACATCAGTGTGATGAGTCAGTCAATAGTGTGGGTGCACTCTGGAAGGTAAGGGTGATTGTCAGCTGATGGAGATTGTAAATGAAACAGAAACAGGTAGGTGGCCCGAATATCCCAGCCATTCTACTCTTAGAAGGACTTGGCATCTCTTTTCAGGGTAGCTCTTTTTGTTTATAGAGTCAAGAGTTTGCTTTAGAGTCAAGAGTTTTGCCAGTTTTTTCTTTTGTTATTTTGATCTGTCTTTTCTTGACATTGTAATCTCTCAAGCTCTTCTGCATTTCCTAGTTTTCTTCTTTCTAACACAAGTGTTTCTATATTATTTAGAGTAGTTCATGGTCACACTCCCATCAAAGAAGGCATCTCACAGGACTTTCTAGACACTCAAAATCTTACAAGAAAGGGATGGTGTAGCACAAGTCCAATTTGAAACTGAAAGACATCCTTAGAGCCAAAGGAGTTGGCAGGCTCACTCAATAGTTTCCCAAAGAGATAAGTTTAGGAAACACATAGTAAACTTCTTTTAAAAAATTACTTTAATAGTAGTATATTTTAATGTGTGTTAGAAAAAACATAAGAAATGGTTAAGAATATGGACTCTGGGGCCGGCCGAGTGGCACGTTGGTTAAGAGCTGGCTTGCAACGCCAGAGGGCCCCGGTTCGGATCCCACATAGGAAGGCCAGTGACACTGCCCTCCACAGCTAAAATGCTGAACAACACCTCAACCTGGGGCTGGGCTGCCATGAGTTGCTGGCGATGGCATAGGCTGCAGCCCCTGCTGCAGTGGGCTTCCATGGGCTACCGTGTGTAGCCAGCAGCCAGCGTGAGCAGCCAGCAGCCACAGTGAGCGGCCATCCAGAAGCCGGCAACTGATGTGCCTCGCCTGGGAAGAGTGCAATATGGTGCCAACTTGGGCCAGTGAAGCAACGTCCTCCACAACTAGACTGAAGAACAAAAGGACAGCAACTTGTCTGTTCCCCTTCCCCCAATTCCCCAGCGCTGTTCCCATCCCCCAATTCCCCAATAAAAAATCTTAAAAAAAAAAAATATATGGACTCTGAAGCCAAACTGACTCCCAGATCTGCCACTTAATTAGCAGTGTGCAGTTGGGCAGGTCATTAATCACTGTCTTTCAGTTTCATCTATGAATGGGATGTAAGTAGTACACACATCCTTAGCATATTGAGAGAATTAAAGGGGCTAATATATGTAGTGTTCAGAAGAGTAATGGCATATAATGTTCATTATGATTATTATATGTTACTTTTATTAATGCATCCACCAGTTTTGTGGATAATTATGATCTGGCAAAAATTATAAGTTAAAGCAGATTCAAAGAAAAATATTAAATAGTATAGTTGATACTCATATATGGCAAAATGGATGAAGATAGTATAAGAATTACTGATGTTTGGAAAATGTTCCAATAGATTGTGCCATAGAAATTTATATTTTAAACATTTCATCTATCACCTCCTCTCCATCCCTATTTTACCAGGGCTGTATCATTAATCATCTCTCTCACCTGGACTTTTTAAAGAGATCTTTAATCTCTCCCCTTGCTCTTTTTTTTTTGGGTGGGGGAGTGGTCCTTCCCTCAAATACACTTTCTACCCTGCTATCCAAGTTGCTGCCCCTCCTTGGAAAAACTGGTCCACCCAGACTGGGCAATTCCTGACCACTCCCCAGACTGGGATGGGGCCCTCCTTTGTTCTCCTGTTTACACATTTTTATCACTGTACTTCCATACTGTTTTGTAATTAGCATAGTGCCGGGTACTGAATGGGTAGTCAGTGGTACTTAGTTTTTATTTTTCAGTCACCTATGTTGGTTATAGGTAATGTGACTTGACGTTAAGAAAAATCATTAATAATGTTATGTAACTTCTGGTTATATTTAGAATACTCCACATGTATTTCTTCCTAATTTGTGTGTGTGTCAATTCTCAAGTATCCAAGGAGTGATGTGACCTAAGAAGAATTATTTGCTTCTCAGCCTCTCCCGTCTTTTACTCTTCAAGCTCTTTATTTCATATTTACCTTCCTATAAGGACAGTTTAGGAAATATATTTCTGGAGATACAATAGCATGAATTTCTTTTTTCTTGAAATTATTATATTCTTTGTGAACAAAAATGTTTCCATTTATTAAAATTTCAAGCACCAAACAGGTAACATCAGCTCAATGTTATTGGTTTGGGTTTTTTCCTCTTTCACTTGGAAGTTTTATTACCTTTTTTGAAAACAGAAATCAGCTAAGTTTATTGCAGTGCTGTTTAGTCTTAAAAAAAAATTTACTTCAGAACAGGAAGCAATATACTAAACATTACATTATAATTTAGGAGTAACCATTTTTAATTTTTGAACTTTTCAATATTTTTTATTAAATTATATTCTGTTTTAGGTGAGGTGGGCAAAGATACAGTCATTGCAAAGAAAGACAAAAATAATGAATATTGCCTTCAAGATACTGATGATAAGTTGTACAAATCAACAGATGATGATGGTGAAGATGACACCAATGATGAAGATGATAGTGAAGACAGCAACCCGAATAAGCATACTCATGCCCCATTAGAGTTAATGGCAGAAGTAAGTTTTACTTGTGCATTATAATTTAAGAAACTTAAAAGTGTTAAAATAACTAAATAGTATATGGCCTTGAAGTCTAAAAAAATAGTTAAAAGATCCTTACCCATGTATAGATGCTTACTGGCTATTCATCTCTCTTACTACTTTTACCAGGTTCTGGGTGAGAGAAGATTCTGGAAATGACTTACAGTATTCTCGTAAAGGCAGTGTTTTACATCAAAACTCTTCAACGACTTTTTCAGGAATGCTTTCTATGTAAAGCATGGGCACCATGCTAGTTACTGGAGACGTGTATAAATAAATAAGAAAGACATGTCCTACCCTTGAGAACTAATGCACATATTACTTATATAATACAATTTATAATAAAATTAAATATGTGCTAGTAGAAGTATTTATTAAGTTCTCTGGGAATAGGGAGGATTAAGTGACTAACTGAGAAAAGAAGCAGGAGAAATGGGATAAAAGGAAGGATTTTTAGAGGAAGACACAGAATACATCTTGAGAATTTAAAGGAAGAGGGAAGTGTAGGAATTCATCTGATAAACAAGTGGAGAAAACATAGCATAGAAAACGGCATGTACAAAGGCGTTAAAGCCTAAAATGTCACATGCAAATATTGTACGTAAACATTTACTAATAATTCTATGCAGAACAAAACAATTTTACCTCACTTCTTGTGGTCTCACAGTCCACCTTTAATTAATATTACACAACTTCATGTATATTGTAAGAACTTCATAATAGTACATTTTCATTTCCCCTTCTGATCCTTTGTGTTATTGTTGTCATACATTTTACTTCTACATATAAGTTCCACAATATATTGTCTCATTGTTTTTAAATGGTCAAATATCTTTTAAAGAGATTTTTAAATTGGAAAATAATCTTTTTTGGAATATATTTCTGGTGTTCTTCATAGCATTGTGTAGGTCCAACTTTCCACTTGATATCATTTTCCTTTTACCTGAAAAACTTCCTTCAGTATATCTTATAATGCAGTTCTGGCAATGAATTCTCTCAGCTTTTGTTTTTCTGAAAAAGTCTTAATTTCACCTTCATTTTTAATGGCTATGTTAGCTGGAGAATTCTAGGTTGCCAAGTTATTTCCTGTGCTTTGAAAGGTTGTTCCATCGTCTAATACTTTCAGAAAAGATGTCTGCTGTTGTTATGTTTATTCATGTGTTATAATTTATTTTAAAATTTTTTTATCTGTATTATTATTGATTATGATGTGCTTTGATGTGGTTTTCTTTATATTTCCTCTGTTCATTGAGATTCTTGGATCTATGAGTTCATAGTTTTCACCAGGATTGGAAAATATTCATTTATTAAGTCTTCAGATATTTTTTTCTGACATCTGCCCTCTCTCTCTTCATTTGGGCTACAATTACACATATGTTAGATCACCCAATATTGTCCCAAAGGTCACTGATGTTTCTTTTTTTTCCTGTTTTCTCTATGTTTCATTTTAGAAATTTCTATTGCTATTTCCTCAAGTTCATGATCATTTCTTTGCAGTTATTGGGTTGTCGGAAAAGTAATGACGCATTTTTGCAATGAAAAATATAGAAAAAATATGTCATGACTTTTCCGACAACCCAATATAATCTGCTGTTAATCCCATTCTCCCTCCTTCCCTCCTCCCTTTCTCTCTCTATCTCTATCTCTCTCTCCCTCTCCCTCTCCCTCTCCTCCTCTCTTCCTTCCTCCCTTTCTCAAATGTGTTAATATATATTTATTTTAGGTAGTCTATTTACCATCTCTAGAAGTTTTAGTTAAAATTTTATATCTATTATTTCTCTCCTCATGTTCATATTTTCCTCTACTTTTGAGCATATGGCATATATTTTTAATAGTTATTTTAACATGCTTATCTGCAATGCTATCATCTTTTTCAATTCTAAGTCAGTTTTGTTTTGTTTTGTTTTGTTTTTTAGCTGAGCCATCCTGCCACCTGTTTGCAGCTCAGTGGCAGCTCAGCTTGGGCCAGAATTGAACCGGCGTCCCTGTTGCTCAGAGCTCACAATCTTGAGCAAGCTCTTAACCAACTGAGCCACTCGACCAGCCCCCTAAGTCAGTTTTTATTGATTCAGTTTTCTCCTGCTTATGGGTCATATTTTCATGCATCTTTGTATGCTTGGTAACTTGTTACTGAATCCTAAATGTTGTACATTTCATGTTCTTAGGTGCAAACTTTTGTTGTTTTACTTTAAATATTGTTGAACTTTGATCTGGGACACAGATTGAGTTACGTGGAAGTGCAGGTATCACTTTTTGAGTCTTGCTTTTAAGCCTTGTTGGGAGGACCCAGGGCAACCCTTATAGTGTGGGGACCCTACCAAATGAGGCCTCTTCCCAGTGCTCTGTGTATTCACAGGACCTCCCAGTGCTCTGTGTATTTGGAGGACCTTGCACTCTGGCTGCAAAGAACATGAACTCTTCTCATCCCTTTGTGAGGTCCAATGATTGTTCCACTCAATGATTGTTCCACCTGCTCATTCTAGTGATTCTTTTTTCAGCCTCAGATGGTTTCTTCATGCTCATATGCAGTTCAGTACCAGCCAGAGACTCCAAGAGACACCTCTGCAGGTTGCTGGAGCTCTCTCTCCTTGTGAAGCTCACTGCTCTCTTGAAAATTATAGCCACAGTGGCCTCTCTGAACTCCAAACTGTTATTTCAACTCACATACATCGCTGGTCTCTGTTTGGATTCTCCCTGCCCTTGCTGGCACCTGGAAACAACCTAAAAGCAGTAAGCTGGCAATCATAGGTCCCATCTGGTTTCCCTTCTCTTAGAGATCACTGTCCTGTGATGTCTGTTGTCCAGCATCTGAAAACTGTTTTTTCTTTTATATATGTTGTCCAGTTTTCTGGTTGTTTAAGGAGGGAGAGTAAATCTGATCTTTGTTAACTCCATCATGGCTAGAAGCCTCAATTAGATTTTTAGCACAAAGAAAATGCTAATGTGCTTGCCGCCTTGGATAGTTTAACCCAAATGCTAGCCATGGAATTATATTGGGTTGTTGGAAAAGTCATTACGCATTTTTGCAATGAAAAACATAGAAAAAATACGTCATGACTTTTCCGACAACCCAATATAAGGAAATCAGACGTATTTACTGTATTTTCTTCCTAGATTAAAGCATGTATAGGGAATTTTGAAACTTCTTTAATAGTACAAGGTGCTTTTAATAAGGGAGAAAAAAATTGATGCCAAGTGTTGGAAAGATTTCACTTAACCAAACTTCCTTTTGACTGGACATCAACATCATTCATGAATTATGGAGCATTCAGAGACCCTATTTGCCATTACCAAACTGTCTGGAGTTGCTAATTTTATTCTTTTCCCTTTCTTTTTTGACATTTAATTATAAAAGTAATTTATGAATCATTTGCATATAAATAGGCAGTATGAGATTGGTTATTTTCATATCTTGTGCTGTACTTGTGCATAAGATCTTTTGTTCTCAAAATGCATCCCTTTTAATTTTCCCAACTTTTTGTTTTGAAATTTTTCAAACCTATAGAAAAGTTCAAAGATTGTAACAGTGAACACATGTGTATGCTTTACCTAGTTCACCACTTCTTAACATTGTGCTACATTTGCTTTATCTCTCTCTTTTCATAGATAAGGCATAAATATAGCCTAGAAAAATATTTTTGGCAGAAACCTTTGAAAGTAAGTTTCAAACATCATAAAACTTCACCTCTAAATACTTGACAATGAGTCTCCTAAGAATAACTTCATTCTTCATTGTAACATACCCTTATCACATCTAAGAAAATTAACAGTAATTCTGTAATAAAATATATTCAAATTGAGATTTCCCAATTTGTCTTTAAAATGGCTTTCATAATTGGATTTTTTTTCCAGTCAGGATTCCATCAAAATTCATATTTTGAGTTTAGCTGTTAAGCACCTCTTTATTTTGAATGTCACAAATAATTTAATATAAGACCAATTCTTTTAAACCTGTCTTCAGCCTAATTTTGAAGGCTTAAGTAATTCTCATGAAAGTCTTTAACATCTATTGCATGAATGTCTTAATTTCATTGCCTTTTGAACTGTTAATAGGAAATATATTTTATGATAACAAAAAAATTGGTGAATACAAAGGAGACTTTGAAATTGATTCCATGTACCTTTTCATTTTCTGAGGTTAGTGTTATCAATATAATGTTCATTAAATAGACTGGATATTAGTTGATATTAAGAAATTCTTGCTAATTTTGTTACGTGTGATAGTGATAATGTGATTGGGTTTTTAATTTAAAATGAAATGAGATATCTGCTAACTGATTTAAAATAATCTAGGCAGTGGGGAAAGAGTGTGGTGATACTGATAAAACAAGATTAGCAAAATGTTAATTTTTGAAGGTGAGAATTGGGAGCATGTATTTCTTTTGCTGTTTTCTCTACTTCTGTGTATATTTAAATTTTCCATAAAGATTTGAGAAATATAAACATAACAAAAATAAGTACAATAACAAATTAAAACTACTTAAAACTAAAAAGATATTCTTCTAAGTGACACTTGAATTAAAAATAAAATTCAAAACTAAACTCACAATCTATTTAGAAGATAATGAAATCATAACACTAAATTTAAAAATCTTTGAGAAGTGTTTAAAGTTTCAAATGCTTTGATGATGATAATGGTTCAAGGAAGAGTGACAATAAGTGAACTAAATATTAATGCCAGAAACTAGAAAAAGAACAAAATAAACATAAGGAAAATAAGAAAAAGAATTAAAGAAACAAATTAATAATTCAAAATAAAAACCAAATTAATGTATCAGTTCAAGAGATGGATATTTGAAAACAAGAATGACACCTAAACCACTAGATACAACAATTAAAATGGAAGAAAACCACAAATAGGGGTGAAAATGAACATCTGAACCTGAGACAAGAATAGATTTTTAAAATATAAGAGAATTATTAATATGTGAATAAATGAGAATTGTGATGAAATTAATAGTTTATAGAAAAATCTCTAGGAGAATCCGATTATATTTACATTAGAACAATATAAATAATCTAATACCCATGGAAGAAGCTTAGAAAACTGATAGAGAACTTTTTTTTTTAATGACACCTGGGTATTTATCAAATGTCTGGAAATGTGTGAGAAATGCCTCTTTTGTGTGACTTGATGCTCCCATCTCTTGCAGTGTAACCCTAGTGCATCCACATATGGTTCAGAATATGTCACACACAAGCAATGCATCCACATATGGTTCAGAATATGTCACACACAAGCAAGAGCGTCTAAGGGCAGGCTTACTTTTTTTCATGGAAGCAGTCTAAATAGCTAATAATAGAAGATTACTTTAGTAAATTGTAGTCTAAGTTAAAAAAAAGAATATTTAATTTCATGGGGAGAAAATGATCATGATATATGAACATGACCATGATTGATTTTTTTTAAAAGTTACTGAACAATCCTAGCTTTTGTAAATATGTGCTCATTTGTGGGGGAAAAGTACTAAAACAGTATACATGAAGGTATAAAAATAAACATCTCCGGATGGTAGAAATATAGACGCTTTTAATTGGGGATACAATGTGTTTATTTAGCTTTTAAATTTCCTGCATATAAAAATATGTATTACATTGTAACAAGAAAAATATAATAAAAATGAAACTGGATGGTATGAGAGCAATACTGGAAAATAGTGACTACATAATTGTAAATCTACATTTTTTTAACTAATTATGGACTAAGTTCACAAATATAAGCTGTATCTGAACCAAAGGGATATTAAAGTGATGAGTGTGTTTACTGTCTCTCTCAGTTGAATAAACTTACATATTCTCAGGTTGCTCAGTAGTACATATAAACAAAATAGTTAATCATTACTGGTGTATTTTCTAGGGAGTTTATAATTGACATGTAAATTCTCTTCAAAACTACTTATGTGAACAATTTCTTAATGTTTTCCAGTTCCTGAGAGCTGAAATGGGTCACGACTACCATTTGGCAAAAAAATTATGTCAGATGAGTAAGTGCAAAGTACTTTTCTATTTGCCAATCTTCTCTTTGTTTCTGAATACATTCCACAATATGCAAGATGGTTTGATGATCATAATCCTAGTGAATTTCCCTGATAGTGTCTCAGTGATCCCTTGATAATAAATTAGATTGACTGGTATAAGGACTAATTTAGACATCTAGACTAACTTTGAGTGGGATCAACTAACAGGCTAATTACTGCCACTGGAAAATAAGTCAAAATCCTTACCTTCGTGACAATAGATAGGTACCTTTATGCCTTTGGCTTCAAAAGAAGTATCAGGTAGTGCAGCAAACCTTACTTAACACACAATTAGTCCATAAACAGTTGAACACCTACATGTGTCAGGCACTGTAGTAGGCACTGGAAATACAGCAGTCAAGACAGATAACAATGCCACATTTAGATCTAGTGTCAGGCAGATAATAAACTCATATATAAAGAGTGCATCATAAGTGAAAGCTGCTATGGAGAAAAAACAAAGTAGGGAAGAAGGAATAGGAAGTACTGGGAAGAGGCAAAGCAGTTTTAAATGGAATGGTCCTGGAAGGCCTCACAGAAAGATTGGAGCAAAGACTTGAAGAAGTTGAGGAAACTCGTCATGTGGATCTCTGGAATAAGCAAGTTCCAGGCAGAGCGACTAGCTATGTGCTGAGCTGCGGGCATACCTGAAAGACAGCAAGGACAGCGTAACAGGAGCAGAGTAAGCAAGGGGAAGTATGAAAGGAGATGAGGTCACAGAGGTTATGGGTGAGGAGCTGAGCAGATGGCACAGCACCTTTTCACAATTTAAGGGTCTTGGCTTTTTCTCTGACCGAAGTGGGAAACCACTGGATGCTTGAGTAGAAGAACGATATGATCTACCTTACTTTTCTTTCTTCTTTGTCTTTTAGTGGTTTGACTTGATGTTCAAAATAGTTATGGTTTTCTTTGTCTTTATACAAAGGGAGGTTTGGGAGGTTTGCTGAGTTTCTCAAATCTGTGGGTTGATGATTTCATCAGCTTTGAAAATTTCTTGGCCATTACCTTTTCAAATAATGACTCATGCCCTATTCTCTCTCTTCTCTTCCTGGGTCTCCACTTACACATAATTTAGACTTTTTTTTTCATGGTTTCCCACATGTATCTTATACTTAGCTCTGTTTTTTCCATTTCTTTTTTTTTTCTGTGCTTCAGTTTAGGTATTTTCTATTGACCTGCTTTTGAGGTAACGTAGCCTATCTTATCCACTGCTGTTAAAACTATCCAATGAGTTTTTTATTTCAAAGATTGTATTTTCCAAATTTTAGAAAGTCCATTTAATGATTTTTCAATAATCCAGCTCTTTGTTGAAATCCACAATATTTTCAAACTATTTTGCCCATCTTTTTCTCTCATTCATTTGTCATAGTTATTTTAAAAGTGAAACGGCAACTCTATAATTAAACTTTGTTGATAACAGGACTCAAAATATTAACTAGTGTTAGATTTAAGTCTCATGGTAAAAGTCCTTGACGTGAGTATGTAGCATAGGGACTGTGAGGGTCTAGTCTTACCTCACACAGAATCCCCACTATGGATACAGTACTTCTTAAATCATGGGCTAATTTCCAAAATGGGCTTCTTGACTATTTTATATCCAAGATAATTTGCCTTGTTTTGTACTTTGGACCTTTAAATATTTTTATCAAAACTATGTTTGGTGGCCCACAAACATAGAATTTCCAATCAGAAGGAACCCTTAGAATCATATCCAAGCCTCTATTTTTATAAATAATGAAACTGAAGAATAAAGAAGTTAAGCAGCTTGCTCAGCCCCACTTAGGAGCTGGTGACACAGCCAGAACTGGGACCCATTTCTTCTCGGTGGGGCTAGTGTAGAAATGAGTGACTCTGTAGCTCTAGTTCCCAGTTCTCTGAATTTCTTGTGGAGCCTAACTGTAGGAAAATTTATATATCATATTTCCATATTCATCGATCATTTTTAGAAAGCCTCTCGCTGAAGCTTACAAAATCCATGCACTGATATCACCACTGCATCTGTCAGTCAGTTTTGCCATTAGCCCTGCAGTATGCTGCATAAACATCAGGTGCACAATAAAATGCTTATTGACATGACTCGAATCAGTGAACACACAGTAAGTGCCAGATCAATGGGGATGGAAAAAAATCCAAATTGATCTATCTTGACGGGGTTATATCCCTTTAAAAACTCACTCCCCTCTTTCCTTCCTTCCTTCCTTCCTTCCTTCCTTCCTTCCTTCCTTCCTTCCAACAAATACATATGGAGCACCATATCTGTACCAGACGTCATGTTAGGAGCTGGAGAGAAAGCACACATGCTCTAAACCCTCTTGGGGTTGGCATAGTCATGGTTTGGTTTGGCTTCCACCCCTACGGCTCATCCAGTAACACTGTTCACTCTTTTCTGTCCGTGTCAAATAGTGGTGCCTCTAACACTAAGGACTAGACTATAGGAAGAAGAGCTATGGAGGGCCGTAAGACAGGCACCATGACCCAGAGGGCCAGTTGGGAAAGAGCACTGCTCCCAAGAGGAAAAAGAGGCTGACAGGAAATGTGGAAAAGAGGCTCAGAGAAGGGGGTCAGGGGTGTGGAGTGTACAAAATTAGATTGGCTACCCCTGAGGTAGATTCCCAGCCAAGAATGTGAAATTAGGGAGGTCCAGGTTTAGCGATGCCAGGCAAGTTCAAGAAATAATGGAAAGCTGGATACAGACTCAGTCTCGGGGAAAAGGAAATGTTAGTTTTTTGATACTACAGGAACATTTAGCTGAGGGCTGCCCAAAGTCCCTCTCCGTATCAGTGCAACAGACAAAATGAATTTTTTCTATCATGGAAAAAATGTTATATGTAAATTCTTACAGTATACATATTCTTTTGTCTCTTTTTTCCATCTTCTAGCTCTTCTCTGTGTGCTTAGTTATACATTTATAAATTTACATATGTAAACGTAAATTATGTATTTGCATATTTATATATTTATAAGTGTGTTATTTAGCACCCACTAGGGGAGCATTTATATTACATTGTTTAATTCTTAAAATAATTCTGTAAGCCTGACTTTTTTTTTTTTTTAAGATTTTTATTGGGGAATTGGGGGATGGGATCAGCGCTGGGGAATTGGGGGAAGGGGAACAGAGGAAGTTGCTGTCGTTTTTGTTCTTCAGTCTAGTTGTGGAGGATGTTGCTTCACTGGCCCAAGTTGGCACCATCATTGCGCTCTTCCCTGGCGAGGCAGATCAGTC
>NW_017731616.1:1059357-1114032 GCF_001890085.2 Hipposideros armiger
GCAGCCTGTGCCATTGCAGGCGACTCACAGCAGCCCAGCTCCAGGTTGAGCTGTTGTTCAGCATCTTAGCTGTGGAGGGCAGTGTTACTGGCCCTCATATGTGGGATCCGAACCGGGGCCTTCTGGCATCCCAAGCCAGTTCTTAACCATTGCGCCAGTCGGCCGGCCCCAATAAGCTTATATTTCTGGTCAAGCAGGCAGATACTTTATGGATCAGTAAGGCTTGAAATGGCTCCTCTGGTTGACTAATACGTTTACTTTATTAATAAATATAATATTTACTTATATGAAATAATCCATCTTTGTCCCTTCAGAAATGTTTTACAAATTCATTTTCTTGAACAAAGCCTCGGGTTCCCGGTGTGTTTTCTTGCTGTCCAATCACAGTAGAGTCATTTATATCTTTGTGTGGCTGCAGGCTTCCTACGTGGAGTCCCAGGCACCCAAAGGCTCTTTTCTCTTTGCTCTTCCTTTTAAAAAATTTGTATTGGATTCCCCCAAGAAATTTTCTCTGTTGGCAAAGGCTTGAATGTTATGTCTTACACACTCAGTTTTTATAGGGTCCTAACACTTCCTCAGCCGTTTTCCTGCTGTGTCATGCAGAACTGATATCTCTGCTCTGTGCCATTTCCTGCCAGGCATTGGAGGCAACTTGGAAAAGTGATTTTTAAATGAGACTGAGAGTCAAGACTCCCGAGTACCTATCTTAGTTCATCTCATGAATGACTGTGAGATTTTGTGCCAATCAGTCTTCCTATTTCTTGGTCTCTTCACCTGTAAGAAGGGAACCTGCAGCTTAGTCTTCTCAGGGCACCACACTTCTGTTCATCGTCCTAGATTCTACCTCAAAAAAAATTTAGGCCTGGAAGACCTACATTGTCAATTATAATAATTGTAAATGTTTAAGAATAATGGCCTAAAAACCAAAATGGTTCTCATCATTGTAAATCTAACACAAGTACATATATATTTCCAGAAAACATAGTTCCTATCATGTTTATTTCTTTTTTGAGTAAAATGAACCACCCTTTCCTATTAGCCTAGAGTATATAATTTTATCCTGGCAAAAAAGGACTGCTGCCTGCTCAGTTGTCTGTATTCATTTATTCCATCTTTTAATGTTTTGAGGGCTCCAGCTCTGTATCAGGTACTCTAGAGATGTAAACAGTAGACAAGACCAATATTCTTGTCTACTATCTGAGGGACTTGGAGAGCCCCATAGACAGGAGAACGCCCCAGCTCCCTGCCCCCACTCTTCAGCCAGAAGGAAGCATCCACTAATGCTTAGGAGGAACCAAGCCCTAGGCCCAGAACCATTCCAGGAAAACGAATAATAATCAACATTTATTAAGCACTTACCATGCATCAAGGACTGGATTAAGTACTTTATCTACATTATCTCACTGACTTACTAAAATAGCTCAATGAGGTCGATAGTATTATTACAGGTAAGGGAACCAAAGTACAGAAATATTACATACTTGCCCCATGGTGGCCCAGCTAGACAGTGGCAGAACCAGGATTCGCACCAGACAGCCTTTCTTCAGGGCCCATACTGGGCTCTGCTTAGGGCCCCGGCTGGGAAAGAACCCCCAGGACACCAACTGCACGTGCTACAGGCTTCTCCTAACTTTTTTATAAACTCTACTACCTGGCAAAGAGTAAGAAGAACTTTTGATTCATCGCCTGGAATGGATACTGCCAAGCTAAGTTTCAAAGCAGATACCTTAACTCTCCCTCTGAAAATGGACAATTGCCAGCAGTTTCTGTTACACCATGAGAGTAGCTGATCTCATACTCCAAGCTCATGGAATAACCCTTACTCCAACATGAAATTTTCTAAACTGTGTATTTCAAGGAACATCAGTTCAAGATTTCTTAATAAGTGTTCTACCGAAAAGATTCCATGGGAGTAATAAATTGGGGAAGCCACATTCTCCTCTCCGTAAGATTCATAATAGTTATGAGTATATGAGTGGTTCTGTAAAGTCCTACAATTGCTTCTTACTGTAAGCTTTACCTGAGTTGCTTCATTTAACCTACTTTCCCAAATATATACTGACATCTTTAGAAACTAGTATCTCAAGGAGCAAGTTGGAGAAACGCTGCTCTAAAATGAGGCTTAGTCCCAGAGAAAGATTTAGACTGCTAATGATAAGCCTATTTTAGTCCAACTTAAATGTATAAAAAATTGCTTTTATTAAAAACCTTTTTAAAAAGATGTATAAATACCTATTGGACCTATAAAAGCAGTTTCTGAGCAAGGTACACAGTCATGCTAAACCAGGTCGGTGGTAGATTGTTACATTAGTGGATTAGGAAATAAAGACACTGGTTTGGTGTATCAGGATGAAAGCCATGTGGGGTGAGGTCCTATGAGCCAATGGGGACTGGTTGAACCATCCACGATTATCTCTCTTACTGTTAGCCAAGCCAGTAGCACACTTGATGTTTCAGTGCCCCCTGGGGGCCATCAAAATATCGCACAGGAATCACAACATTAAATGGATGATGCAAAATTATGAATACTCAAGGCAGGTAGGAAGAAGGTAGAGAGAGATCTGTAGAGCAGGATCTGAAAAAATAAATAAAATCGTCTAGAAAACAAACAAAAGATGTAAATCTTTCTGGCCTCTAGGACTTTGGTAACATACAAACGAACCTAAAAAAAAAAAAAACCTATTGGTATGATCCAAAGAAAAGATGACACATTTACGTAAAGGATTAACAAAAAAGAAAAGATAGTGCTAAAAACAATGGGTCTGATGAAGAGAAGAGAACACTGTTAAGTAGGCGATGACTGGGGTATAAACTAGGGTAAAAGTTTTAAGGATGAAGAGCAGTAAGAAATAATCAGTTTTCCTATTGGAAAGATGAGTTTTTAAAAATGGCATTTCAACCATGGAAGAGCTTGCACTAAAAAACGAACAAACATACCAAACTCTGTTCCTTTGCGTTCCGGTGAGGCCTTCAGTAAAGGCTGTCTGTCATGTAGACACTGGGAGGGTGAGATGAGATAAGGGATTAACAGACCTCCAGGCACACATTCTCATGAGTGAAGTCTCCATATTTTACAGGATTTGTACCTTGTTTGCAGAATGATTATAACCAAAAAACATCTTGGTTTCAGGCTTATGGGGGATGCTTCATAGTAACAGAGACTGCATTCTTTAGACAGGAGGTAGAAAATAGAATGAGGATTATTTCTTGTACAAAGCACCTAATCTAAGTAGAGCCTTTTCTCTATTTGCCCTTAGTTATACCCATGGGATAATTGTTGGCGTTTATTCCTTTTTGCATTTTCACTTCCTCTGATTGACAGTTTCAATCTCATTCTGAGGAGCCTGTTTGCTGAAACACTGAACATTAATAACACACGTTCTGTTATCCATTTTCAGTCCTACTCTATGAACCAGAAAATCCTGAGGCCAAGGAGTTTTTCTCGCTTATTGAAGAAATGTTGCTGATGGGTAAATTTAAAAATCGAAATTCCTTCTTTCTCATAGAACTGTGAGCAGTCTCTATTTAAAAACCCGTTATCCCAGGAGACTGACAAAATACATCTTCAGGAAGTAGTTAAAAAAGGCTAAATGGTTGCTTTGGGTGGTTTAATGAAACCAGCTTGTCCTCAGTTGATGGTCAAGATGGCTCCCTTTTCTCTGTTGGGTGGAACTCCCCAAACAAAGCAGGCTTCCTGGGCACAGGTATCGCACCTGACGGTCCTCAGAGAGAACAGAACATGCTAATTGCCCCATGCATTACAGGGACTATCCCACAATTCCAAGGAAAGCCAGTACCCTCTAAATTACTCTAAAGCTCATTTACTCTTACTCTATTTAAGTAAGAATTATGTGGACAATCGTAAAAATATTTTTATACACCAGTTTTAAATATGCTTTAAATCCACAAACATCTTTATGCTAGTAAGAATATATTCTTCTTTGTGCTACTCTTGTAACCCTACCTACAGTTAGCAAAGTTCAGCTCAGTTCTCACATTCCAAATATATGAATTTCTTAGTGGAGGGAAAAGCAAGGAAAATTATGATTTTTCAAAGGGTGGAAATATTAAGAAACGTTTTAAGAAATTCTCTCCCTTTCTGTGGCAGAGGAAGCTCAAAACCTTGAGGAAGATGACCAAGACAGTGATGAAGACAGTAGCAGTGAGAGTAATGGAGAAAGTGAGGCACTAAGTGAAGAAAGCTCCGATGAATGTGAAGATGGGTGAAACTACTGTGGTTTAATCTTCATGTAGTTTTATTACTGGAAATAAAAAAGAGAGCTGCATTTTCATCTAATTCGTCTTTATTTGGTGCAGAGTTCTTTTAGTCATGTTATTATAGTTTGAGTTCCTTAATATTTAAATCTTAGCTTAATGTGAGTTACTCAGAGAGGAAAATAGTAATTGAAGACACTTACAGAGCACTCTGTGCCAGGTACTGTTCTACACACATTAATTTATTTAACCCAACAAACCCATGAGGTAAGCACTATTGTTGTCCCCATTCAACAGAAGAGAAAACTGAAGCACAGGGAGGGTGGGTAGTTTGCTCAACATCACAGACCTATTGATGGACAGAGCCTGGGTTTGTACATGGGCATATGGCTTTAGAATCCATACTCTTAGCCCCTCCCAGGAGCACCTCTTCAGGTACTTTTATATCCCTTGTTTTATGCTCTTTATAGCATATATCAGTATCTGACATTCTTATTTAATTACTTGCTCTTTTTGTCTTCTCCCTCCCTGTCAGAAAATGTAAACTTCAAGAAGTAGGACTTTGTCTTTTTCACTATTATATCCCTAGCAACTTGACAAGTGCCTGGCAAATATGTAATGGAGTGTATATATGTGAATGAAGTGAAAATTAATGAAAATGTTTACATTCTTTCGTGAAATATTTATGTATATGACTTTATTACACTTTTGATGTATAAATCTACATTATTTTGCAGATTCTGTATTCCTTGATGAATTTCTGCCACCTTCAGATTAAGTTGTAAGGTAACTGAGATAAAAATGAGAAAAATATTTCTAAGTAATTTGTTTTTGAATGTGCCAGTATGATTTGGGGATAGGCATTTTAAATTTTTATTCTTATTTTAGCACAGTATCATGTTCTATCCAAAATGTTTGCAGCATCGTGTATTTTGGGGGCATTTTGTAGTCTGCTAGCATTCAGAGGAAGAAATTCTGTACCGTTTCATAGGAGTGACTAAAAGAAATGAAGACAGGTATGTATAATCCTCTAGTTACATCAGCAGTCAGATAACACTGGAGGGCTGGCTGACACAGACCACATGAATGGCTTGTTCTTTTTATTTGTGTGTGTGTGTTGGAGGGAAGGGGAGGCGGGGGTGGTGGGTGATTATTCCTCCCACCATAGGAAAACCACCATATACCAGTCTGATGACGATATCACAGATCACAGGTCATGTTATATAGCTAACTCTAAGAATGGTCAAGGTTTGCTCATTCATCCATCATTCAGAGGATGCTCAGTACCTCTGTCTTCCTGTTCGTCATCCTATTTGCTCTCCTTGATCAGTGTAACTTAGGGTGTTGGCATAATCTGATAGGCATGTGTGTCTGTGTGTAGCAATAATAGCTAAAAAATAATCTGCAAAGTATTATTTTATTATTTAACCCACTGGCGTCTCACAACCGTTCTAAGAGCATGCTATTAGTATCCCTGTAAGTTACACGAATTTAATTTGGGGTGCTTGTAGATATCCAAGGGTAAACTGGAATTCAGATGAGGAAATGAAGCCTTGGAGATGCTGCTGGGTTATGCCCTAGTATGAGAGAGCTAGTGATTGCAGCTTTCCATGCTGCTTCACCCAGAGCTAACCTCTAGAACCTATTTCATGACTCAGCAAACAAGTTGTATCTATGTAGACAGGTATGTTCCAGACCTGTGCCTTCTTTGAAACTTTATAACATGTTACAATGGTATGAAAGTACCCAAATATTCAGCAACATTGGAATCCCACTTAATGAACTTAAGATGGGAACCCACTGAAACAGTGTCATTTATTCAATAAATATTTACTGAAGGCCTACTAGGTTTATAGTATCGGGAACAAAACCCAGTCCCTGCTCTTAAATAACACTTTCAAAGTTCAACTAGAAGGGGGTAAGCACAAGAGGCCCCTAACCCGACCAGGCATCCAGAGGGAAGGGAGGTCTGAGCTGAGAGGCAGAATGAGTGGCACTTAGCTACAAGAAGAGAATGTGGGGAAGAGGGTTCTGTTAGATACATTCTGAGTCCAGAAAGTAAGTAGGTAAGATTGGATTGCAAAATGAAAATGAGCCAGTTAGAGTAGAGACGAATGAAGCTACAGTGATAAAGGGGCGGGAGAGTGAAGGATAATATATAGGCCATATTAAAGTTTTAACTTTATCCTTAGAGTAGTGGGAGATCGTTGAAGGATTTTGAGCAAAATAATGATTGTATTTTAGAAAGAGCATTCTAGTAGCCAGGTAGAAAAATGTTTTCTCGAGCTATAGGTCATGATCCATTGGTCAGTTATGAAATCATTATAGTAAGTCACAAGTAGATGGGGTTTTTTTTAAATTAAATTACATAGACTAAAAAATAGCACATATTGCAAAAGAGAATGGGAATTATGGTTTTGTGAAACTTGTGTGTGTGTGTGTGTGTGTGTGTGTCCATGTCCGTCCCTCCTAGATCTTGATATGAGATGTATTTCTTCCTATGGATCCCAATTTTAAAAATGTATATGTATATATACATACATGTATCTGAAAGTATAGAGAACAGACTTACAGTGGAATACAAAACTCCACTGTTACATAATAATTCTAGAAGTTCAAACTTGTAGCCTAGAAAGAGGCAATAGCAGAGAGATGCAATGGAATGGAGGGGTTATTTTAGAGGCAGAGAGACCTGACAGGAATTGGTGATGAATTAAATAGGGGGGAGAGTTGGAGGTCAAGAATGACTCCCAGTTGGATAACTGGATGTATGATGGTGCTACCCCCTAAAAAAATCGGAACACAGAAAGATTTGCCGGAGATGTTGGCAGTTAACTTTCACAAGTTGATTATGGAAAGTATTTTCGTTTTCTATGACTGCTGTAACAAATGACAACAAACTTGGTGACTTAAAACAATACAAATTTATTATCTTACTGTTTCAGAGGTTAGAAATCCAAAATGGGTCTCATTCGGCCAAAATCAAGGTGTCAGCAAGGCTGCATTCTTTCCGAAGGGTCTAGGAAAGAATCTGCTTCCTTGTCTTTTCCAGCTTCTGGATCCCGCCTGCATTCCTTGGCCCCATTCCTCCATCTTCAAAACCAGCAGGGTCTGGGCTGGCCGAGTGGCTCAGTTGGTTAAGAGCTCGCTCAAGAGTGTGAGTTCTGAGCAACAGCAGTTCGATTCCCAGCCCGAGCTGAGCTGCTGCTGAGCTGCTAACAAGTGGCAGGATAGCTCAGCTAAAACAAACAAAAAAACCAGCAGCGTCTGACTGAGACAGTCTCACATTGCAGTCTCTCCAGTTCTCTGTCCCCTGTGATTGTGATTTTTGTCAAATTAACATGTGTTAAGTAGAACCCTGGGATGTCAGATGGTGGGTGAGCCATGGTTGAACAGAGACCCCAAGGGGAAGTGAAATAGAGAAGTTTATTACTCACAGGTCCTGGAGGAGGTACACCTTATGCCTGGGAAGGACAAGGCGCAGGCAGAGAGTGGGCAGCAGGACCTGGGGTACATGTCTTTATTAGGGTCCACAAGTAGAATACTTTTGGGTTCCCAGGCTAAAGCCAGATTGGTCAATTTAAACCAAAAGATCAAGGTTGAGGTAAGCCTTGTGAGGGTCTTATCTAAGGGGTACACAGGGAAATAGTTGTAAAGCAGGAGAGATAGTGTATCTTCATCTCTAATAAAAATTATGCTAAAAGTCTTTCCATAGAAAGCATTATTTGAAAAGGATCATTCTGTAAAGATGATAGATTTCAGTTCCCTGTCTAGCATCGGACAATGTGTTAGGAGGAAAATGTCTTCCCCATCGTAACAGGCACCAAATTCAGTTTCTTCCTGTTGGTATCAGAAGTCAACCAAAGGTGAGGCAGAATACTTAGATCAACAGACAACATTGTCATGGTAAAGCTACGTTTTCTTAACTTACAACCCACCAATGAAAGAAAATAAGAGGACAAATACTGAAAATCATATATGCTAAATAGAATTAAAAGAATAGTTTAAGAAAGCTGTCTTCAACTAAAACTTGCTAACTGGCTGCTTCCATTAGGCTAATTGAGGTCTCCTAGAGACTGATTTTTGGGGACTTACTGCCTTCTCTTTTTTTATCTGAATTCAGGTGTAGAAAATAAATTGATGCAAAATGACTGCCCACACTCATTCTGCAGTGGCCAGGTGCCTTCCAGATGGCCAGCTGAAGAGTTTAGGAATATATATCTATTCAGCTGCACAAAATAAAACCCAGCAAAACATGCATTGGGTGGTTATAGTGTTCCAGGAACCATTCTTTACTGGGAATACATTGGTTTAAAAAAAAAAATTCACGCCCTCATGAAGTTCAGATTTTAATGGGAAGAAAAGCAATAAGTAAGTATACAATAGATCAAGTGAGGTAAAAAGTGTAATAGGAAAAGATGGAAGGGATAGGGAGTACTGTGAGAGGGGGAGAATTACAATTTTAGATAGAAGAATAAAGCAAGGTCTCACTGAGAAAATAACATTTGAACATTTGAGCAAAGACCAGAATGAGGAGGAACAAATCCTACAGATACTGGAGAGAAGAGCTTCCCCTACTCCCACCCCCCAACCCCCTCAAGGAGAGGAACAGTAATTGCAAAGTTGCTGCAGAGGGAGCATGCCTAGAATGTTCAAGAAACAGCAAGAAGACCAGTGTCACTGGGGTAGAATGAGGACTTTGTCACAAAACTGGCTCCCTTTTCACCCCTTCTCGGGTGAGTCTGAATATTCCATCAGAAAGCTTTCCCCTCTAGGAATCAAAACTTCTTGGTGGGTTAAAAAGCCTAACTCACTAAAGGGGAGGGCCTCATATCTGTGTCAGGGGATGATCAAGCTCTGCTGAAACAAATGGGCAACAAAAGAAAACACACGTTAGGCTTCGCTTATACACCCAAGGAGAAAACACTTAAATGGATCAAAATCATTGTTGAACTGAGGAGGAAAGCATCATAAACCAGGCACAGCTGAACTTGCTAACATGAGTTTTATGGGCACTGCATAAGATAGCCCACGAAGTTGAACTAGCCCCCATTTTACTGATGAGAACATTTAGACTGAGAGTAGTTAAATGATACCTGGTAAGTAGAATCAAGATTTGAATTATCTGACTTTCAAGTTTTTGCTTTCCCTCCTTAACCAGCTGCCTGGAAGAAATCAAGAGGTCCTTAAAAGGAGTCCTTAGCATTCACAACATGAGATTTCTTCATTTGAGAAGAGTCACAAAATACTATTACTAAATTATTTCAGATAAATGAGGGCTTATCTGATCTCATATGATAACCTACTCCTCCCTGTTATGGGAGTCCAGAGAGATTGATTTTTCCCAGGTCAAATGGTTATTATGTGGCAAATAAGGGGAGGCAGCCTCAGCAGTGTACAGGGCATGGGACTGAAGGAAGATGAGTTTTCAGCTCACTTCTCAGTGTGTGGTCTGGAAAGTCCTGAACCCTCCCTGGACTTGTTTCCTCTTCAGCAAAATAGAGGTGATAGTTAAACGAGAATTCACACAATAAACACCTGATTTCCATATCATATTTCTGAAGTGAGAGACACACATAGAGAAAGACCTTGAATGTACCCCACTCCCCTCCACCACCACCACCACCACCAGGAGGCCAGACGGGGCCCACAGTAAGAAGTTCTGGGCAGCCTATGCCAAGGCATTTCTCTAAGTCTCACCTTGGCTCTCCCTGGCCTGGTGTCAGCTACTACCACAAAAAGGATGCATAACACATCACGACAAAACTCATGGGTTTGCAGTTAAGCTCCATGCCAGTGGCCAGAGTAAATCACATGGCCAAGCCCCACATTAAGGGGTGGGGGTTGGGAGGAGTGGAGTATATACAGTCCTGATCTGTGGAAGAGGAAAAAAAGTTTTACCAGTTCAAGTCTCCCCGACGCTTGTCCATGACTTGTCCCTGGCTATGAAGTTGAGACAATGTGCCTATAGCACCAGTGAGAAGATACTCATTATTTAACCCTCGTATTTAGGGATGCCTGAAATTTCAGGTTGTGCAGGTCTAAAGGATCCCTGACTCAAGAAAACAGGACCTCAGCCTTGCAACTGAGAGTCAGATAGAATGAGCTCCAGGTGACTAACTGCTTTGGGGAAACCCATGACGCAGATTTGCAGATGGAACTATGAGTGTGAATAAATTCCAGTGAGCTCTTATACAAAGGGTGCCAAAAAAAGTATACACATTTTAAGAAAGGAAAAAACTATTAAAATTGTAATATATACCGATAACAAAAGATGAATACAAGTCACGTTTGACTTCTGCAATTACTAGAGTTTCTCAAAGTGGTTACCATCAGCATCCAGACACTTCTGATTATGGTGAACTACTGCTTGAGCAATGTTGACCAAAGTGTCCACTTGTATACATTTTTTTGGCAACCCAGGTATATAAGTTCTTAACATGAAGGGGACTGAGCTAGAGCAGCAAAGATGAACCCCTTCCCTTTAAGTTTCCAGTTTTCTCCCCTGAGTAACTAACTGGCCAGGATTAGAGAATGAACCTGATCTGAAACAGAAGTTTGTTATCAGATTCTCCACAACCAAGTCAGAATCTTCTCATTAAACAGCAATCCCAGACATCTAAGTCTGAAACAAGGGCTGAATGCCTGCTATTTTAAATAGTTCAAGAGCTTTTACACTGAAAGAAATGGATAAAATACTACTATAACTAGCATCCCATTTCATACTCTTTCACTAAAAGCATCTCATGAGGGAAATGATTTGCATCCCATTTGGGGGGCAAAGGACTGCTTTTGCCTTAGCTTTTGTTCAAAGGAGAACTGAAAAAATAGGTATGTCCTAAAAGCTCTGTGTCAGAATTGCAATCCAGATCTGTTATTTCCTTGGTCTCCAATTTTGCAGTGAAACATCTTGCCTAATATCAGAGAGTTCCCTTCCTAAGGCTACCTTTGAGGGGCAGCTCTGTGGGAAAAGGATACGCTGCACCGCACCCCCTTCTCTTTCACCAAAGCGACGAAGGGACTGTTTCAGGCCACTTCCAGCAGGATCTCTCAGCATTAAAAAAGGCTCTGCTTTGTGAAATATGGCAGGGGATGAGTGAACTGGAAAGGGCCTGCAGTTTTCCTTGAACTGCTCTCCTGGGCTGTTGTTTCTCCTCAGAAATTATAATCTATCGCCACCTAGTGGTCCTTTTGTCTTCATGTTTGTAATAGCAAGAATTGGGAGTCTGAAGATTTGTACATTTGCCCCAGTACAAATCACTCTTTCCTCCTTGATTAATTTCTTTAACATTGGAATGTTTTCATGTTCAGAATGTCAAGGGGGGAGGGACTATTTGACTATTATCTGAGCAATTCAGCTCTCTTCTTTAGGAGAAAAGGTTGTAATTTCCGGAGAGTCCTCTCCACCGTTCTGGTTGGAATTCTGCCTCCCTCTCCACGCTTTTAACCCTTTTCTATCTCCCAGGAGTGAGTGTAGTGTGGTCTGTTGGGGTACGGGTGTCGATTTAGCAGTGGTCCCCAAAGTCCAGAATGATCTGGGGAACTAGCTTTAAAGTACACAAACACCCCGAGTAGACCTAAGCTCCGACCTAAGAAAAACCGAGTGTGAGGTTAACGCTTCTCACAGCCATCCCTGGTCTCGGGAGACAGACATTTAAACGATGATCACTGCCATTTTTTCCCTCTTTTTTGGTCATAAATTAGATACTTAAAATAGCCGGCTGAAATGAACCAATACCATGGATCTAAATTACCTTTCCTGGAGACTAAAAATACTATGTACGTTAAAAAAAAAAAAAGATTGACGTTTCTTATTTACTCACCTTGACGTGGACCATATCTTACGCATAAAAATCTTTCCCGAAGCCCGTAGGGCGCCCCTTCCATGCCTTTACTCTCCTCCCACCTACTCCCTTTTTTCCTTTGCCGAAAGGTTGGGCTTCAAATCCAATTGGAATATCTTTAAACCTCCCAGGAAAAAGGGCATTGTGGGTGGAGGGTCGTGTTCCCGAATTCCAGCCAACGGTGACCTAAAGGAAGGTTGTTCTGGCTGACAGGATCGAGTAGCCAGGGCTTTCAAGCTTGCAAACCCGGGAGAGAGAGTCTGGAGGGATCGCACTCGCCCACCCCTTCTGCCTCTAGGCGTCGCGTTCCCGTGCCTTCAAAGCGCTAAACCTTAGATCAAAAGAAAACGAAACAGCTGGGCGGATACCACTCCCTTCCGGGCCATCCTTCATCACCGGTTCGAGTCCCTGGAGAGGATATATTTTTTCCACCCCCATTGTCCAAAGCATTTCCCCGGTACTAATAAAAGATGAAAAAGAAGAGTGACAAATACAAACAAAAAATATAGATTCCAAATGTTTTGAAGAGCCAAAAGGTGACCACAACCACCCTCCTTTTGATTTCTTATCAGGGAAGAGAGGAGGGGGCCAAATACTCCGCCCCACCCCCACCCCACCAACAAGGAAAAACAAACACAGCAGTTACTGCCAGGAGTGGGGGTGGGGCGGATGGAAGGCGGGCCGCGTCGAGCTGGGTGGGTTGGCCAAAAGCTGGGGACTGAAGCGCAGACCAAAGAGAG
The DNA here is from genome assembly GCF_001890085.2 of Hipposideros armiger. NCBI lineage: Eukaryota > Metazoa > Chordata > Mammalia > Chiroptera > Hipposideridae > Hipposideros > Hipposideros armiger. Next base: position 1,072,157 of record NW_017731616.1, read on the forward strand.
GTTTGAGGGACAAAACGGTGGGCGCTGTCCTTGGTGCTGAAAGGGCCGGGCCCTGCTTCCTAACTCGTGTTGGAACTGGGTGGAATTCCAGACCTTCCGTTCCTTACCATCTCCGCTGAGCCCCAAATTCTGGTTGGAATGAGAAATAATTGCAGAATAAATCCAAGCCATTAAGCCCCCAAGTCTGTTACTCTCCCCGCCTAACTGGAAACGTCAACTCCATGAGTGCAGGGATAATATAAGTTGCTTGGACAGTGTAAGCTCCATGAGAACAGTGTCTGGCACACAGTAGGTGATAAATATTCGTTTAATTAATTATTGATATTTAATTAAACTTTTTTAAATTAAGAACGAGCCTTCATCCCTCCCCTCCCTCTCCATAAAGGAGAAAGGAAGGAATGTCCTCGCACCTGGACCCACTCAGCTTTAATTTGTGATACCTAGTCTTGTAGGTAATTTCTTTTTCCAACGAGACAATTTTCTTGGCTAAAACGTTAGGGGTGAGCGGTTTTGGACACCGGGGTCAGAAGAGGGAGTCGTTGGACATATCTCAATCTAATGCCACAGGTGAAGGTAAACGAATCTTCCTTTGGAAAATCTCGGGTCTTGGGAGACGGTTGGGCAGACAGAGGGCGAGAGGGCGTCTTCCCAAGACAGCGGACACCGAGGGGCGCCGGGATTTGTTGCCTCCTCCCGCCTGTCTCCTTGCCCCGCGTCTTGAATGATTTAACGCTGGTACCGGGCTCTCTGATTGGTGAAACATGTCTTTTAGAAAGGGTAGAGGAGGGGGCAAGGGTGGAATTCCGAGCCGAGCCTTGTAGTAAACTGCGGGTTTCCAGCGAGGTGGAGAAGCTGCGAGGTGCAAAGAAGGTTCCAAAGGACATTTCCTGCGTGGAGTGGGCACGCCCACCCTACCCAGACCCAAGCTCCTGGCCTGGAGCTGCCGTTACCCCAGTTGAGGAGGCTTTTGTGTCCTTAAAAAGTGCCTGAGCTTTTATTGTAAGGTGGAGAGAGGGAGACAGTAATTTCTTTAGTATCAAGGGCAACGCGGTTATTTCAAACCTGACGGCGAGATCCCTTTTACTGATCGGACTATATCTTCTCAGGGAGAATCTTCAATCTCCCTTACGGAATTTTCAGTGATTTGTAAGATTTTCAGCATTTCCACTGTGGTGAAAGGCGATAAGACATTCAAAGAGATGGGGCGGGCTTCGGGTGGACCAGCAAGGCCGCAGACATGTCCATAAATAACCCTTGCCTGCTGCATCTCAACAGGAAAAAAAAAATCACTGTGAAAACGCGAAAAGCAATCACTGGTTACAGGGTGTCATCCACACACACACAAAGATCAACTTTGTTTTGCCTTAAAGTAAAAGAAGTTGAGGTAAAGGAAAGGGGAGAACATAATTTAGCAACGAGGGTGGCTGAGAGATGGCCTGAAGGGGCAAGAGAATAACAGCCCGGCCCGCCCCTCCAGGTGTAGGTTCTGGCGCATCAGGAAAGACCAGGCTAGTACAGTGCTTCTCGGTCTCTGGGCGCCTGGCGCCCTCTGGTGGAAATTTTTCCGTTAACGCTTTTTTGTGATGAGGTGCTTTCAGAACGCGGCAATTCATTAAGTATGCTTACATACTGCAAAAGAAGAATCCTTAAAAAGCAAGGGCCCGTCCGTACACACACACACACACACACACACACACACACACACACACACACACACACACACACNAAGAATCCTTAAAAAGCAAGGGCCCGTCCGTACACACACACACACACACACACACACACACACACACACACACCCTGGCCACCTCTGTGCTCGGGTTTCCCGTGTGTGTGGAGGGGCGCTAGTGCATGTTATTAACCTTCAGATGTGATAAATCAGGATTGCTTCTCTCCCCATCGCCAAGGGGACCAAAGTCAGTGAGGAATAGAACGAAGAAATAAAATGGAGTCACAATCGTCAAGCTGCTAAATTACTAAAATCAAGTAGATTGAGGCATAAAGAAACAATTCTACTCTTGTTTTAACTAGCCTGGCAACTTAAACTTTTTAACTTTCCAATCTTGCCTCACTGACTGGATATACATTAAAAACTCCAGATAACCCTCTGGTTACCCCCTGAAGAACTAAGGAAAGAACGTTCAGGTATCCCCACCATGTGACTTCCATTATCCAGATTATCTGACATCCATTATCCAGACCACCAGTCATCTATGAGAAGATTACCATCTGGGACCAATACAGAGGCTAAGAATGCAGAACTGATTCTTAAGAATTTTTACTATAAGAACCTTCCGCTTATTTTTCTTCATGGGAACACTCTAGGTATTGCCTCGTTGTGTTTCCAGTTTGCAAATCCTAAGACCCTTGAATAAACCGTTATCATTTATTTCTAGCCAAAGCCTCTTGATTCATTTACACTAGGTGGACACTTGGAGGGAGAACAAAGTGGGTGAGAAACGACCCTTTTCTCTGCCGTGTCACTGGGTAGCTGGGCTCAAGTGAAGTGCTTTGGGGAGGCCTCGAGCTGGATGAGGAAGTAAGTGAAAAGAAGATGGAGACTCCTCCAAGTGTCTAAGTGTACCCCCCCTCCGCGCGCACGCCCCATCTCTGCTACCTTTGCTTTTACAACAGCCCTGGCACAGTAGAGAGCCAGCGAGGACACAGAGCGAGCTGCCGCTCAAGGAAGCGTGGCGGGGTCTCAGATCGGGAGAAACTGCGGGGAAAGAAATTGAGGCAATGCCACTACTCTTGTCTTCTCAAAGATATGGGGGAGGAGAGCGAGGAAGAAGCGCTCAGGGAAGCAGAATTCTTCATAGGAATTATCTTTTCCCTCCTCTTACCCGACATTGCCTATTTCAAAAAATAGAGTGTGTTGAGTACATTCTGGATTACTCATAGGGTCCTTCCCCACCCCCACCCCCCATTCCCTTGGGCGCAAAACCGTGATCTGGATTTATAATCGCCATATAAAGCTCCGGAGGCGGCCAGGCACCTGCAAAGTAGCCCCGCCACTACGCCGACACGCTGCCCCCGGGAGCAGCGGCCTCGTGATTCCTTCGCGGAGCGGGTCCCGCCCCCCCACTCCGCCCCCGCCTCCCCCGAAGCCAAGCAGCCGCCTCTCCGAGTCGCTCTCTTCTCCTCCGGGCGCTCGCGTGCGGGACAGTGATAGTGGGAGCGAGGCGGCAGCTGGAGGTGACGCCGGACAGATTAAGCCTGTGGCAGGGCTCGCCGAGCCAAGCGGATCGCTGAGCGCTGCGCAGAGGAGCGGCAGGAGCGCTTGGCTGACTGTGGCCGAGCCAAGGTGGGTAAGCGCGCGGCCGCGCGGACTTTCCAGAGCCCAGCCTTGGCTGTTCAGCTGTGTCTTCTCCACCCGCGGTTTCTCGTCCACCCCCACCTCCGGCGTCCGCCATCTACCCTCCGCAGCCGAGTGCGTCCCGCCTTCCCCAATCCAGGCTCTCTGCCGGTGCGCGGCGCAGAGACCCCTGCCCTCGCACTCATTCTATCCCCACTAGAGAGATTCACTTCCCGGGGATGCAGTGAAGCTGAGGCTCGCGCAGAAGTGGATCGAGAGCGATTTTCTCCTGCGCTTCCTGGCTGCGAGCGCTGGTCTCACCTGAGGGCTCCAGGGCAGCAGCATCTGAAGGCGCGACTCAGAGCGGTAACCTGTTACTTCCCCAGAAGCTGCGGTCAACCCGCTGCTTGCGTTGCTGTGCGAGTGCGCGAGCGGAGCTAGGTGTGGGGTCTAAGGGAGGGTGAGGAAGCAGTGGGCAGCGAGCGCTACTCCTCTGGACCTGAGACCTACCCAGATTCGACCGCACTCTCTCTGTCCCGGGGCCTTCGGACGCCATCGCGCCAGCGCCGAGCGCTGACCAGGGGCGCTGAGCACCCGTCCTTGTCTGCCGTCTCCCGCGCCCTGGGCGCAAGTTCGTTTCCCCGGTGACGTTCCCCTTTCTTGCCTCCCTCACCCACTCCGAGTCTGTGCAGCGAGAAATCCGGGGACCTCAGAGAGTTGGGTGGAGGGGAAACACAGAAACCTGGACCTAGCCTCATCCTAGGCTTCGAGTCGGCTCAAAGTGGGGTGAGACAAGAGGGAGAAGAGCGAGGTTGCGATCCGCTGCTTTGCTGGCTGCCTGGATTGCAAGGTGATTGTAGTAGTTCTTCCCTCGCCAAGTCCGAAGGAGAATGTAAAGATCTGGACCCTCTTGTCCTCTCACCTTGTCTCACCAAAGTCCTCGGTCTCCAGAGCAGTTAGCCTTCCTTTCCAGGGAATTAGCCAGACACAACAACGGGAACCAGACACCGAACCAGACGTGCCCGCCCTGTGCGCCCTCCCCCCGTATGCCCGCCGGCCGGCTGCTGAGAACCCAATGGGGCTTGTCGTGGCGAGGCTGGAAAATCGCTCACTGAGCCTCCCTTGTCCTCCCAGCCCAGTCCCCCGCACCCTCGCGTCCTGCACTGGCCTTGGGCTCCTCTAGTCTCAGCGCTACGCTCTAGGTCGCCCCGCTGCTCAGCCAGACTGGAGAGCCGCCGGGGGGTAGCTACGTTGCCGGCTCGGGAGTCTCTGAGCTCGCGCGCACGTCTTCCCCTCCCTCCCCGCGCACCCCGACCCAGCCGGCTAGCTGCCCTTCCTCCCGCCTCTCTCTACCGAGCCCGGACTTCAGGAGGAGCGCCCGCACTCGGACCACTCAGTAGCCTTTTGCACGCCGGACCCCGGAAGCCCTCCCCGCACAGCTATCGCTTGTCTTTACAGCCTATTCCTACGCCTGACCCGCCAAGGACCCCAGAAAGCAGAGGCCCCGGGACCACAGAGCTGATGGCGTCTTCGACCCCTTCTTCGTCCGCATCCTCTTCGAACGCGGGAGCGGATCCCAATACTGCCAACCTGCGCCCCACAAGTAGGTCCTGCCCCAGTTTCCTACCAAATCGACTGCGAGGAAGGTGGGGGCGCTGGGACGTGAGGAGGCTACGCTGGCTGAAAGGGAAGGCGGAGCGCGGAGATGATGGAGGCTGGAAAGAAATGGGGCCCTGACCCGATCCGGGCCAGAGGTCGTTCTACTGACAGGGATGCTAGGCGATTCGGGGGCGCTGGAGAGTGAGAATCATGAAGGGGCAAAGTGGCAGCGATCCTTGAGGGTTGAGCTGCGAGGGATGTTCCGGCGGCGAGAGCGTTGTTTTTGTTGTCTTGTGTGTGCTTTCTTGCTCGGTGGGACGTCGAGAGTCAGTGTAGAGTTCGGTGTGAGGAGCCCCGAGTCTCAACGGGAATCGAGTTTTCTGTCTCCTGCTTTCGTTGGGACGAGATTAGACCACCACCCCCCCTCCTCCTTTCCCCCTGCGCTGTGCTCGAAGTCTATAATCAGCGGAAATTTCGACGTTAATTGCAGCTTTTAGAAAACTCGGGATCCCTAATTGCTCCAAATTTGCGTCGAGCTATTGACGAGTGAGGGAGAAGTCAGGGGCGAGAAAGGTGCATAAAATGGTTTGAGAATGAGCCTCGACATTTTAGACAATTAATTACATCTCAGAGACAAAAAAGAAAAAAGAGCGGACAGCATCCTGAGTGGTGAGAGGTGGGGAACCAGGAGGAGGCCAGAAGGTTTGCCAGGGCAGGAGGAGAGAGCACCCCTCTCTCTTCTCCCGGGCAGGAGACCTGTCAGCAATTGACACGTCCCAAAGAGGGAGGAAGAAACGGGGAACCAGATGGGGGGGGGAGATTTATGCTTCCCTACCCCTAGTTCAGTGTGCTTTTCAACCCATTTTGGAATCTGTCTTTAATTCAGATTGATTTCCTACCGTTCTATCGAGACATGGGGAAGAGAGAATTGTTTTTCTTTTTCCAATTTGGCTTGAAATGTGCCTCCCGCCAAATCTATCAGCTCCAGATAGTAACCGCCCTCAATTTTCTATATCAGTGGGGCTTAGGGATGGCAGTGTGTTTAGGAGGGCTTATTGCTGCGCTTTTATGGCACTTTCTATAAGCTTGAGAAAAACGTTGATTGTTTCCATCAACGAAGATAGGGAGTTGTTATGGGCTAAGACTCCCACCTCCCACCCCCACCCCTCACACCCGGCAACCCCTTGATGCTGCCACTGGCTCCCAGGCTAGAGGCCTTAAGTCCTTAGGCTGCATACGAGTTCCATTTGCAGCTCCCTCTCCCCGCCCCCCAGGCGAACTACAATTACCCAACACAACAAAGAGGGGCTCGGGAGAGCCGCTAGTCCTGGTGGCACGTGAACCGGGCACTGGCGGCAGAGCTGGCCGAAACAGGCCGGGAGGAACGCGAGGCCTGCGCGCCTTTGTCTGTTGCTCCGGCCTTCATGGCTTCCTTTTCCAGCCCTCTCAACATGTCCTGCCCCTCTTTTGCTGCGTGGTGGGGCTGGGAGGCCGTTGTGTTCACCTGTCCTTGAGGCGTGCACCCCCACTGCCAAGCCGCGCTCCCTCTTGCTTCTTCCCGGCGGCAGGCAGAGGTGGAGCGCCATGTGCTCAGCCCCAGGTCCGAGACCCAGTAGAGGCCTTGACCTGAGTTCGCACATGGCCTGGCGCAACCGGAAGCCGCTGAGGCAGAGGGAACGTAGTCGAGGACCCAGCTCGGAAAGAGCATGCAGCCACCAGTCCAGAGAACGCTGTCGCCGGTCCCCAACATCCCAGGCTGCACGCTAATGTCGGGCTCTCCATCCACCCTCTTCCTCTGTTGCAGATAACGTCCTCGCCCTCCCAGCTGGCGCCACTTCTCTGCCCCTGCAAGGTCTTCTAGGAGGTGGCCTTGCTCAATCTGCACAACCATATTCGGCCTCTTGCTCCAGCGACTCCTCCTTCTTGCTGTCCCTCCTCCCCCTCCACTCGCTACACTGAAAGGGCTCTCTGTTCCTCACCCCATCTCTCTTTCCCTTTCTTTCACTGTAATCCCCAGCTCTGAAAGGCAGAGCAATTGGTCTGAACTCAAATGCCCTAGCTGAGTGACCTTGGAAAACTTGCTTAGCCTCTCTGAGCCTCAATGTTTTTATTTGTAAAATGATTCTTAGATTAACATTCTTTTTGTTTCATAGGGTTGTTATGAAAATTAGCTGAGATGGGTGTTTAAAGTGGAAGTTCTTTATCGGGTGGAAATAGCTCTTTACCAGTTTGGTGTTATTATCAGGGTTTTGTTTTCGCACCGATTTCCTGTCTGTTGCAGGAACTCCATCTGTGACACGCCGTCTCGCTGAGTCGCGCTATTTCTTCTCCCCGCTGGGGTTCTGTTGTGCCTCGTTTTAATCGATGTCACTCTCCTTATCGCAGCCAACACTCGTGCAGGGCTGAAGGCACTGGTCAGGGTGGGGTGGGGGATGGGAGTGGTTGGAGGAGCTTTGCTTTGAAGGATCCGAAGGGAATTTCACGCTGGGCCCACCACGGCAGCTCACAAGCGGGCTCCGCGAGCACCCCTCCAGCTCCTTGTTGGAAGGTGAACCCGAAGGGCAGGATAGACCCTGAGGAGACTGGAAATACGGCAGGGCCTGGGTCCGCAGTTGGGACCCAGGGGAAAGGTGCTTGATTCCCTTCTCTTTCGTCTGCTTCAGACCCGAGATGTCGACGGAAGAGGGGGCCAGGGATGAGGACTGGATGCACACTATTGTCTTCCTGACTCCCTGGTCCAACTGAAGAGCAGCCATGCGAGCCCGATCATCTAGTCAAATACTATTTTTCACCCAATTAATTCTTGAACTCTTGCGCGACCCCATTTCATGCCAGTTTATTTTAAGCTGCCACTCCGCTGGAGACCCGCCAAGAAATTATGAGACGTGTTGGTCCCAGATGCCTCTGTGTTCTCTTTCCGGGCTGCTGTGGTAGCCCTGTGAGTCTGCGTAGCAGACACCAAGGGACAGGGCCTGGCGCGTGGGTATTGGGCAACTCGAGCTGCGGAGCCTGACCCTTTGCACTTCGGGTTAGCTTGCCTCACTCGGACCCTGCCTCCTCTGGGCTCCCTCGCGTGGGTCCCTTGGATTCCCGGCAGGGCGATGGTGCGCGGCCTCTCAGAGACACTGTTCTGTACCTGACGGTGGGAGCAGAAGGGGTGTGTGAATGGGGGCTAGGAGGGCGCGAGTCTGCTCGTTAGCCCACAGATCTGGCTCCTTACTCCTTTCAGGAAAGAGAATTTTAATGAGAAGTACAGGCGAAGACCTGCCTCACCCTCCCCAGAAATCCTTTGCCCTCGACCCGGTCCCCTACGGCCTGAGCCTCACTGATAGCACCTCTCTTGCTTTCTAGCGTATGACACCTGGTGCGGCGTGGCTCATGGATGTACCAGAAAACTGGGGCTCAAGATCTGCGGTAAGTGAAAGGGCCGGCTGGGGCCCGGCAAGGAGGCGCGCGGCAAGCGGGCTTTGAGGATTTGGGAAAGTGGGACGCACGTGGAAGGAGATCCCGGCCCTTGGGTATGGTTTTCTAATGTCCCTACAGCCCTGATGCCTGGCGGAGACACCCTCCTCTGCCCTCCCCTGACCTGGCCCCGAGGGACGTTTTCCGCGGCGTCCAGGACTACCTGAGACAGTGGGGCTCCCTTTGGGGTGTCTGGGCACGTGAGCGCGAGCACAGCGCCCCCCACCCAACCCCTGAGCGGCAGCCTGGCTATTCTTGCCCGGCGCCGGGGCGGTTCCAACGCTTATTCTCTGCTGGTGTCCAGAAGGTCTTGGAGAAAAGGTGAACTGGTCTGGCTTTCCTGGAGAGCAGGCCAATGGCTCGTTATCTGCCTAAGACGGTGGCTGACATGTTGTCCCCCTTCCCTTTCTACCATCGCGCGTTGAAAGTGGACTCTGACTTGAGATTTTTTTTGCCCCGAGATGCCATAACGGGTTTAGATTTCGTTCTTTGTGGCCTCGAAGGCCAAGAAAAAGGGATAGCCTGCGCCCCCGGTGGCCTACCTGGGAGAGGTGCGGGCAGCGCAGGCCCGAGGGTTTGCCTTTGAGGAAAGGAGGGAAGGGAAAGGAAGCAGGAGAGGGTGGGGGCCCGCAAGAGGGGAAGGGGGATGGGGGGGTCGGACGATTTGCCAGAGAGGAAGAGAAATAGATCTGGGAGCTGGAGAGGAGAAAGAACAGCTCTCCGGAGACGTGAGGGTCTGAAATGAAAACGCCCAAGGGATGTAATTTTTTTTTTTTTTAAGGAAAAAGGGAGATTTGTTCGAAGGGACACAGCCGAGTGGCTCCGGCTGAACAATGAGGATTTGCTTTTCTTGATACAAGTCACCGTCTAAAATCTCTAGCCTTATCGGGCCAGAAAATACGGACATCCCCGGGCAGGCGGGGGAGAGGCGGGGGAAGATTAACGAGGGTCTTATTAAAGAGCCATCCGTCAGCTGCTGTGTGCTGGAGATAGCAATAGAGCCGACACCAGGCGCGCCCGCCCTCCCCAGCCCGGGAGTGCGCCCCAGAACCATCAGCTAGCGGGTGTGCTCTGGGCCAGATCTTCCCAGCTTTCCTGTGTCCCGGGCCCTGGGGCAGCGGCAGTTTGTGGTTGGAGCAGAGAAGGGTTATTTAGCAGCTCCTGGGAACCACCCTCTCTTTCCCGCGTGGCCTGCATTTCTGGGACTCTCTTCCCTAGATCCCGGAAGCAGCATTTACTGTGAGGAAGGGTTGCTCAACTCCACACCTAGCCATTTTCCCAGGAAAGCCCACCCCTGCTTCGGGCCCCCAGGTTTGGCCCTCTCTGCAGCACGCGAGGCTGGGTCCCAGTTCCCGGAGGGCGGGGGCAGCTGGCAGCAGCAGTGCTTTGTTCTATAAATAGCTGCTCCCCCCGCCGCCATTCCACGCTTAATGGCCCGTTCCGCGCCAGGTCCCTTCGGCTAGGCGCTGGGCTTCGGCAGCAGTCATTGTCATGCAGCCGGGCAAGCAGAACTGAGCGAGCCCTGGGCGCCCTCCGCGGCAGAGGAGAGGGTGGGGGAGGCCTGGGGTGAGGGCTGCTTCCCCTAAGGTCCTGGCCCTTCCTGGGGGACAGCCCTCATCCACTTCCTATCCTCGGCCCAGGGGGTGCCCCCAGCTTCCCCGACTGCAGCCCCTGGGAGTCCGGGAAGAAAAAGGTCTAGACCCTCCCTTTGGGGAACACCCAAGTGTCCGGAAAGGGTAAAGGGGCAGGAAAGAGTTGAGATTCTCTGGGTCCCAGAGTGTGGATATCCGGGTTTGCATCAACTTTCCTTGAGGGAGAGCTCTTGGGCATTTGGGATTACCATCCTCAGTGAGTTTCTTCTCTGTTTCTACCCACTACACTAATTTCAGGAAAGTTGCAAACCACAGTGACAGGAGGAGAGGGCTGGTATTCCATTAAGGGGAAATTGCCTTCTGCTGAAGTGCATGCTTTTAGGGGCCACAGGTTAGGAGGCTTCACATGAAGTTTGATTCTGAAAGGAAAGAAAACACCAGGAACATTTATTTGCTTTCCATATTTTGGACCAACTCTGGCTTTCCATTTTAATCTAGTGGAGGCAAAGTGCAGTCTTTGGTTTTGACCGGAATCTACAACCCCCTCCACTCCCTTCATCCCAAACTTTCTGTGGCCTGAAGGGTGCCCTCTTGACCTGACACTATTTGGGGTTGGTTTGACCTTTCACCTTAAAATAGCAGAGGGACTAGACTGATGGTCCTCTTCTCACCTCCTAATCCATTGCTCTGATACCCCCCCAAGCTTCTTCAGTGTCTTGCCAAGATTTGACGCGCCCCCCCCATTTCCCTACTCCCCTTCCCTGGTACCCCTGGGAATAAAGCTGCAAGGTAGACCTTGGGTCTCAGCAGCAGTACCCTTAGCTCTGGAGACAGAATCCTCTGAGAGAATAATCAGCTATAAGAAACCCAGGGTCTTGTCAAGAGGTACAGAGTAGGTTGCCTACAAGCATGGTGGCATGACCTAAATAAAAGGAGATGCAGGGAGCCCTAAGTTCTGGCTCTGGGCTCTGCTAACTTCCCAGTGTGCCCTTGGGACTCCCTCATTTATCTATGCAGAGGTCCCAAACTGGCTGCTAGTTACAGCCTCTGAGCTCTTTTATTTAACCCATGCATTGTGTGTGTGTGTGTGTGTGTGTGTGTGTGTGTGTGTTTAATTTTGTGTCAGTTGCCAACTTTTAAACAGAGAGACTTCAAATATTCTGTATTTCTGGCTTCTCTTGAAATAAAAAAGGTGGGGGTAGGGGAGATCTGGGAGGGTACTGTTAGCTAATAAAAGTCAGAAAAAGAGCCCCTTCCTCTAGGGAGATGCAATTCCATACCACAGCTTAGTGAGGAGAACAGGACGGCTGGGCTTCAGGCCCCATTTACCCTCTTGGCCATGTGCTTTTATGCCACTCACAGCTCTCTGCTCCACTTGGAAACAGCTGGCTCTAGTCAGGTGCTCTTTCATTCCCCACACTTCCTCCCACTCACCAGGCCCCCTAGTCCTTTGAGTTTGGGGCAGTGTGAGAAACCAGCAGCAGAATCTCCACACAGCCCAGAGGTGGAGTCCTAACAGGGCTCGCCTCCTCTCCTCCCCTTGAAACTAGCCTGTGCTACAACCTGACCAAAGCCAACTGCAGTCTCAGCTCTCCTCTGTTTTGCATCTTTCTTTGCCTTTTAAGAATGTTGAGCTGAGTTACCAGTACAGCCTTAATGTACCTAGGTCCTCACAGCTGGGGTGTAGAGCAAAAGGGAGTACAGTCGGACTCAGTCTCAGGGACTCTTGGCTACACACTGAACTCAATGTCATCTACCGCCTGGTCATCCTTGGAGAGGCATATGGTTCTTTCCAGAGCCTCTCAGAGCCCAGAAAGGCTTGGCTTCTTTACCTTTTATGAGGCTCCCGGTATTTTCAAAAACAAATACCTTCTAAGAAATTGTTATTCCAATAACAATATACATTGCTTATTTTATGAAATTAATGGTTTTTGCCACAAATTGTAATGCAATGTAAGTGTACTCTAAGATCACTACAGGATTTATACTACAGAAAATATTGACTCCTAGTGCACCCCAGGGAGTGTGATCCAGGAAGGGGATGCAGGTTTGAAGTTGTGTCACAGTTGTCATCTCTCAACCCTTCAGGACACCTCTGTGAATGCCTGTGTCAAAACCTCCTTTGGAGATAATATCCAAAGCCTAAGGGGAGGTCTAGGTCCTGCAGCTGCCCACAGGAAAGGCGTTTCTAAGGGGTCTCAGGTGGGGAGACTTAAGGCTTTACCCGGGAGTGAGTCAGAGCCAGCCAAAGGTTAAGGACCTAAAAGTTAGAGTTCAGCAGGCAGGACCTCATTTGCATTAAGCCACATGGATTTGGTCTTTTCAACCTGGCAAATTTCCACAGCTCCCTGTTCCGGAAGCAGGGGAGCAGTCTGGGAATTCAGGAACCAGGTGATCCTGCTTCCCTCTGGCAAATGAGTGCTGGCTCCTGGTTTTGGGCTCTGGGGATTTGGAGGAGGAATTCAGAAAGCAGGAGGAGAGGTGAGGGAAAAGAGATAAGCTCCATCTTTATATCCAAGTGTGGGGTTCTACTATAATGTATTTCTCCCTTCTGATGCCCTTTAGATCTTTAGTGATAAGTTTACAAGGTGCTGGGAGAATGAAGTGGCTGGTGCCACTGCCTTCCTATTCTTCCCTCCAAAAATAGACGCCACTCCAGTGTGTGGGAGGACTCTAATCGCTGCAGCCTTCCCCCTGCTTCCCTCCTTCCTTCACCCCTCACCATTGAATTGCAGTCTTGGGGAAGTAAAGCAGAATTCCCCAGATTAACTTGCCTCTCCTTGAACCTCCTGGGACTTTACTCCAAGCCTGCCTTATGACGCATGTGACTCCCCCCAAGGATCTTGGTACTTACAAAGACAGCTTTGGGGTCACCAGGAAGTTTAGGACTCTCTTCCTCTTTTCAGTGTGCTGCATTGCTGGCTCAGGGCTAAGTCTGAGGCTGAATTGGAGGCGATGCTGAGGGAAGGAGCAGGTCTGCAGGCCCTGAGCCCAGAGGGGATGGGTGGAGGTACTGAGGGACACTGTGGGCTCCAACTTAGCAGAGTCTCCAGCCCTTTGGGCTCAACCTGTGTCTCTGTTTGCTGCTGGTGGTGTTTGCACAGATCACCTCAGACCAGGGAGATCCATTCCTTCTGAGGAGCAGAGGAGAGGTGCCCTGAATCCCATCCTGGGCTCGGAGTTCATCTCCAGGGACTTCTTGGATGGCTTTCTAGCTTTATTACAACATTGGCCACCATCAGCCAAACTGCAAGCTCCTGGAGGACAGAGGATCTGTCTCATTTATTTTTATAGGTCCCCCATCCTGAATGCTTAGCAAAGTGCTTTTCCACAATAGGTGCTCAGTAATTAAATGTCACCACACATAAGATTTTTTTTTTAGCTGAGCCATCCTGCCACCTGTTGGCAGCTCAGCGGCAGCTCAGTGGCAGCTCAGCTCAGGCCGGACTCGAACTGCTGTTGCACCCTTGAGCGAGCTCTTAACCAACTGAGCCACTCGGCTGGCCCACCACACATAAGATTTTAAGCTTTGTTAATCTCTTTCCCCAATACCTTTACTCAAGGACAGGGAAAGCTGCACTTCAGGTTTGGGTCAGAAAAAGTACACTTACATTCAACCTGTAAGCTGTACCTGGCTCCCCGGGGTAAAACATCTTCTTTAATCCCCAGTGCTGGTCCTCACTCCCTCCTCCCTCTGGTTGTATAACCCCTAAACCCAGTGCTGGCAGCATCCTCTCCAATTGCATCCTTCCCTCAAAACCCCATCCTGGGGCTGGTTAGTGGAGTGGAAGCTGTCCAATTGACTTAACTCTGAGTTCACTGTCATGTTCAGAGAAGAGAATGGGCTTTGCTTACTGTTTGTCTCTCCTGCATGACTGGATCTGTGCCACTGATGGCACTTGGCACTGCCCCCTCCCCGCCTGAAGGCAAGCAGTGCCAGGGCCCTTATACTTAAAATGCAGACACTCAGCTTCTCTGGAGAAACGAGAATGCGGCTTGGATTGTCTCGACCTGGCTTAGCAGCTGACCCTCTGAGGCTGGAGTTCAGTGCACTACCTCTGACCCAGCTTCTTGTGCTACAGGCTTCTTGCAAAGGACCAACAGCCTGGAGGAGAAGAGCCGGCTTGTGAGCGCCTTCAAGGAGAGGCAGTCCTCCAAGAACCTGATTTCCTGTGAAAACAGTGACAGGGATGGCCGCTTTCGGCGCACGGAGACCGACTTTTCCAACCTGTTTGCTCGAGGTAGTCCCTCCTCCCCATCCCCATGCCCCCAGCCCTAGTACTATTGAGTAGGTCCCCTATTTGAGTTTCTTGACATTTTCCTGAAATTTTACTTCTTTTACCAAAAATGTCATTACTTTCCCTGAACCATCATGAAACTATTGGGTTGTCGGAAAAGTTATGATGCATTTTTGCAACGAAAAACACAGAAAAACATACACCATGACTTTTCCGACAACCCAATACTTTTTAAAAAATTTTTTATTATGAAATACACATTTTTTAGAATTAGTTTCAGCCCCAATACTTTTTTAATATTTGAATCCCTCCTTCCTTAGTGCCCAGGTCTCCATTGTTTTGGAAGTTGGATGAGGGCAGTCAATAAAACAGTCAACTCTAAAGGCAATTGCAGGGACAAATATGGATTCATAGAATCTCAGAATCTGAAGGGCTGTTACATAAAAAAAAAAAACCCAGGTAATTCCCTTAATAGCATTTATCCTCCTTGGTTGGCAACAGCAACGACAAAATCACCCTGTGTGAAGCTGTATGACTGGGCTGCATAACCATGTGCTGTCCTGAAACTCATTTTCCTTTTGGAGATCTTTCACTAATTACTGCTGCCCCCACGTTACTGGTTTGAGGAGGTGCTTTCCCAGGCTCTGACTCCCAAATATCCCAAAGGTAAACCCACCACCATCTCCTTTTGTTAACTCTTCACAGGCCAGAGAGGCCAGACCAGAATAGTTAACAAGACTTCAGTAAACCTCAGAGATAATCCAGGGACTAGACACAGCACATAACATATAGCGAATCTGCTCGTGAGCTATGGCTGACAACCTCATTTGGGACCATCTACAACTTTCCTCCCTAACCCCTCAACCTGACTCTGCCTAACAGAGGCAGTAACCCAGAGTTACCTGCAGATGTCCCAAAGTTCAGGTCTGAAAGGATGAGGTTAAGGGGGAGGTGGGAGTTCCCGCTCCCACTTTTCTGAGTCCCATCTTTTAGTTTTAGTTTCCTATCTAAGGGCACCACAAAGGACCACCCTCTTCAGGGGAGACCTCAGCTTCTACCCACAGAGGCCTTACCTCCGCCATCAACAGATCAAGCATGTCATGACACCAAACCCAAAGCCTGGTGTCTGAATCAGATGTACAGGGACACACCTGGTACCAGGGGAGCAAGATGGTAGCCCCCTCCATCACACACCTGACAGGTGCCCAGTCAGCCTGCAAATGGACAACTGCAGTGGCAGGCTGCTCACGACCTCTCAAAACACTCCATTTCATTGGTGAGCAGCCTAACTATCAGAAAGTCTGTGAACCCCCAGAAAGCGTATGGAAAATTTCTGTGTATATGCATTTATGCTTTTTTTCTGGGGAGATGGTACATGAGATTCTCAATGTGTATACATACCCTGGAATGAATACAGGCCTATAAAGATATCATGGCTGATATTAGGGATTTCTGAGCATAGAAAAACCAGATATGAGTCAGGTGATAACCACTTGTTGGCTTTCCCCGACCCCCTCAGATCTGCTTCCGGCTAAGAACGGGGAGGAGCAAACTGTGCAGTTCCTACTGGAGGTGGTGGACATACTCCTCAACTATGTCCGCAAGACATTCGATCGCTCCACCAAGGTGCTGGATTTCCATCACCCACACCAGCTGCTGGAAGGCATGGAGGGCTTCAATTTGGAGCTCTCCGACCATCCTGAGTCCCTGGAGCAGATCCTGGTTGACTGCAGAGACACCCTGAAGTATGGGGTTCGCACAGGTAAGGGTGAGAGTCAGGTGGACATGCGGGTGGCACCCTTGCCCTGCACCACACCCTTGCTAGTTGTGAGGATGTCAAATTCATGTTAAAAGAGAAACACAAGCCTAGTGAGGAAAGGCAACAAAGTGATCAGTGACCACACAATGACCTCGGGCAGTGACAGTTAATGGAAGGCCCCAACCCTAGCAAAAGCCCATCATCATTTATTGTTGCAAAGGTAAATTTAAAAGATATACAGTTACGTGGTGCTAAGCCAAGTTCTGTATAAAGAGCCTTCATTCTTGCTTTTAGGCTATTCACAACCTGAAGAGAACAGAACCACACATCCCCCACTTCTTTTCTCTCCTCCATTTTCATGCTTATTTCATTCTGATAAACCTGAAACTGGGGAGAATTGGGCCCATTTCCCTCCCTTTCTATATTAGTTTCCAAGGGTTGCTGTAAGACCTTACCACAAATGGGGTGACTTAAAATAGAAATTTATTCTCTGCCAGCTCTGGAGGCTAGACATTCAAAATCAAGGCATCTGCAGGGTCATGCTCTCTTTGAAGGCTCTTGGGGAGGAACCATCCTTGCCTTTTCCAGGCCTTAGTGGTGGCGGGCATTCCTTGGCATGTAGACAGGTGCATGGCTCTGATCTTTGCCTTCACCTCGTGTGGCATTCTCCCTGTGTGAGCATGTCCCAATTTCTCTCTTCTTATGATACTAGTTTTTGGATTAGGGCCCAACCTAATCCAGGATGGCCTCATCTTAACTTGATAACGTCTACAAGGACCCTATTTCCAAAAAAAAGTCACTCACAGGGACCAGGGGTTAACACTTGAATATATCTTTTTGAGAGGTACAACATTTCTTGGCTAAGTCAAAAAGTCCGTCTCCCCCCCACACACACACACTTGCATCCTACTCCTACTCTGGAGTTTAGACACCCTGAACCTGATCTCCAACAGGAAGCCCTGAAGGATGTCCTCTTGCCTCCTTTTCATGTTACATGAACCCTCTCTAATTAGCACGCCTGGCCAAAGTGGTTACTTTCCAATTGTCTCAAGTTCAAGGACTTTTTGGATTTCTGGCTATTTCTAAGCCTAGGAGTGAAACTGTTTTCTTCTCCCTACTCCCTTTCCCCATGGCAGCCTGGCTTTCCTGAGCGTTTGGGCAGATAGATTTACAGGAACTGGCAGTCCATGGCATAGCTGCCAATGCAGGGGAGCCCCTGGGGCCACAACTGGTAGCCCCGTGTTCTTTTTTTCTTTCTTTCTTTTTCCCTTTTCTTTATTATCCCTCTCACTCTTCCTAGTCATTGGAAAGTGTGGCTGGGAAGAGTGGTGGTGATAGGGCTGAGTAAGGCTATTAGATATCAAAAACAGTGTTGTAATGAAATAATGAAGCTGGCTAAAAAGGCATTTTTTGAGTATTACTTCCCACTTTTATATTTTTTTGGGGGGCATTTGATATTATTTTATATTAATTTCAGGTATACTGCATAGTGGTTAGACTTCATATAATTTAAGAAGTGATCCCCCTGACTAATCTAGTGCCCACCTGGCACCATACATAGTTATTACTATATTATTGACTATATTCCCTATGCTTTTTTACTTTACATCCCCATGACTATTTTGTAACTACCAATTTGTACTTCTTAATCCCTTCCCCCTTTTCACCCATTCCCCCAGCCCCCTCCCATCTGGCAACCATCAAAATGTTCTCTGTGTCTATGAATTTGTTTCTGCTTTGTTTTATTTTTTTTATTGTTGTTGTTCTTTAGATTCCACATTGAGTGAAATCACATTGCATATGCCTTTCTCTGTCTGACATACTCCACCCAGCACAATACCCTCCAGGTCCATCCACGCCACTGCAGATGGCAAGAACCCATTTCCTTCCATGGCCAAGCAACGTTCCATTGTATATATGGACCACCTCCTCTTTATCCATTCATTCATCGACTGACACCCAGGCTGCCTCCCTCCACCTCTTAGCCATTGCAAATAATGCAGCAATGAACATATGGATGTACATGTCCCTTCAAAGTAGCATTTTGGGTTTCTTTGTATAAATACCCAGAAGTTGGATTACTGGGTCTTTCTTTGTCTCTTGTTATAGCCTTTGTTTTAAAGTCTATTTTGTCTGGTATAAGTATTGCTACCCCAGCTGGGGTTTTTTGTTTTTGTTTTTTTTGTCTCCATTTTCATGAAATATCTCAAAAAGGCATTTTTAAATAAAGAATCCCAAACAGCTTTTGAAGTCTGCCAACACCACTGAAATAAGTGTAGCTTCTTTGAATAATGGCAGGATAGACTTAAATTATATTACAAAGTCTGTGTTTGATTTTTAAAGAAAAGCAAGTTTATCAAGTTAGTTACATCTCACCTTGGTCTGATGGCTAACCCATTCCTGATGGAGATCAAGTAGTGTTATTTGGCTGAATAAAACAAAGTCAGCCTTTTCCATGTATGTTTTAGCTTAACTTGCATTGGTCCAATGTTTTTATTTTGTCTGGTCACTCTATATAAACTTTCTCAGACAGATTAGACCACATAAATTTATAATTAAAGCCCAAAATAGTGTTGTCCCTCAAAGAAAAATACATGGAGTTGTCATAATAGCAACTCATATTGCCTACAAAACTGAAGCCTCATATGGTCAGAGAAGCATGGACTCTTATTAGTCCAGTGTATAAATCCACTTAGATAGTCACCCTGCAGCCAGCCATTCACCCTTGTTCTTCAGAGCGGCTTCTGGGAGAAGATATTTGCATCTAGAGAGTGTAAAAGCTTTGATCCTGGCAAAGTGTACTGTGGCTGCCATGTTAAAGTAGTCCCTGGATGCTGATCTCTAATTTAGATGTAGATAGAGTGATAGGGTAAACCCTGCAGGTAGCTACACACAGTGGAATATATATATATTAACACTGAGCAAAGTAGAGTAAAATGGGCTAACTTAAGTCACTTAGTCTACTCGAATGTCTGGAATCTGGCTCCATACTTACACAAAGCTTACTGTTTATGCTTCTTTTATTCTTTCTAAAGATCAGTATTATGTTTTACTGATTAGTATTAGGACTCTTGAGAATGCAGGGTTTGGAATATTCTGATATAAGAAGTCATAGCTGTTCTGAATAAGTCACCATCACATAGAGGGAAGAACAAATATTCTCAGAGAGGGGACTTAGACCAGGAACATTCAAATGCTAGCTTTCTGACAGTTCTTTCAGAGGCAAAAGCAATTTCCACTGGAAACACAGCAGTCAGCATATATTTCTAACACCAGTTCTTTATCATGTACCTCTAGATAATCTATGGCGCTGACTTCTTCGGGACAGCCAAGCCAAGCCAGCTGATGTAGAGTTGAGTTTTCCTGTGAATGCCAACTTAGCCAAAACTTGGCAATAAACATGAATTTGCTGAGAACAAAGCCTGTGAAAGCATACACTGGGTTGCAAAGGGCTTTAGAGTTATATAGCAAGAACAATTATTTTACCAACAACTCAAAGTATATGAGGCTGTGTCCGCCCCTGTTTCACAAAGGAGATGCCAGATCATCTCAGCAATAAATTTAGTTTAACAGTCACTTGACTATATATAGATAAGATACACCAATGACTGACATCATATTTGACTGACACAGAGACCCAGAGAGTGATGGCATGCCCTCAGCTGGTACCTTCTCCAGGCTTGGTTTGATCCACAGAGCCACGAACTTCCTCTAAGGCCTGTAGCCTCTCCTCCATCAGTAAACCTTGATTTGGGGGGATTAAATCCCTGGGATGTTAAATTGAAAGTTGAAACATTTATGGAGAAAATCAGGACCACAACATCCTGATTTGTAATTAAAAAATAAATGCAGCAGAGGAGTTCATCTGGAAATCAAATAAGATATCAGAAAGATTACTAGTTTCATGACATTGGATTTTTTTTAAAAGCATTATGCTTTAGAAACATATAAATTTGGGGGACACCATTAATGCTAAAAGTTTATATAGGATTAGTCAACCTGACCTTCTAGGGTGAGTTAACCTGACCTTCGTTTTCTATATTTTTGAGCAGCTCTGTTAAATAGACCATTAGAATGGAGGCCCCATACCTGTGGCCTGGTAGAACAGGCATTTGCTTTGAAAATAGCTGGGTTTGCCTTGATGCTTGCCTATTACTCACTTCTCTAGGTCATCCTCGATTTTTCAACCAGCTCTCCACTGGACTGGATATCATTGGTTTAGCCGGAGAATGGCTGACATCAACTGCTAATACCAATATGTAAGTCCCACATATTATTTTCATATAAGCAACCATGATGTATGATTATGGCCTGTTACCTTAAAAAGTCCAATTTTAATGGTTCTATAATAATTTTATCACAGTTGTCCTAGTTTTCTTTTAAAATCTTTTAGGTTTATCAGTTCTGACTTAGTAGTAGATAATCAATAAACTATTTTAATTGAATAATGCAGTTTAATTAGAGCATGGTCATGAGAAATAGTAACTCTAGCCTTCAACATTTAGTGTGAATTTCATGTTAAAAGGCTCCATATTTATTAATGATGTATCTAAACAGGTCATGTTTTGGAGTATGATCTTGGTCCATTTCCTATCCTAGCACATTGGTCCTTATCATTTAGGTCATATTTCCTTTATTAGTAAAGCTTCCATAAAGCCACAAACTAATGTGATCAACCTATTCCTTAGCTGAAAATTCCAAAACAAAATTACAAGTTGATGGAGGGCCATCATAGCCTACTGAGTAACGTCTTTCCTCTCAACACGATGATAGTGTTTTACTACTATCTATACACCCAGACAATGATACCACACTCTATTACAGTATCCAGGGAAAATAATGAAACAAGTTTCTTACAATAGTTTTAAAATAACTACATAAGAATTATATGGGTTTTAGTCACTGTGGAAATATTTAGAAAAATGATCATCCACTTTTTAAGTTCATGGTAAAGTAGATTTGTACAATGAATTTAGGTGAAAAGGTGGTATTATTTAAAATGAGAAATTCCATTTGACATCAAGATAGAGTGTAAGCTATTAAAATTCAAGGTATTCTGTTTTTTCTTAAGCTACTCCCAGTGACAAACCCTGAAGGGGTACTTGAAAATTACATTTTGATGCGTGTGTGTTCCAAAGCTGTTTTATGCTATGACTCAAAATAATTAACATTCAGAAAAGTTTCTATTAATTAAGGATTCTTGCTTTGTTTGCTAATTTAAAACAACAATGACAGACTTTTAAAAGCAGATGTGACAAGTGAAGCCTTTAGTGCTAAAAGGCGTAAAAGAATAAATTGATTGAAATCGGAAATGGTTTTCATGCTCCCTGCTTGCAAGTCATGGTTAACTTCATGAAGTGTCCTTATTGGATCACGAGGCTGCGGAGGGCAGAAAGGAATTCAGATCAAATATACAATTGCTTGTGTGGCTCTTCAGACAAAAAACTCACCTTTGCAATGTTTACTATAGTATGATTTGTGAGAGAAAAATACATCAGCAAGAAAAGACATCATAATATACTAATTATAACTTGAAAAGACACTAATACTTAATGGGAGCATCTCATTAAGGAACTATTTTAATTAGAAAGTACAGTTTTTTTAAAAAACGTAACTCTTTGGAAACTAAGTGAGAAAAATAGAGTAAAAACTATGTCTCCGTTAAGGGCCAAATACCCATATTAATTTAGGCACTGAATCCACCCAGTGCCTTTAAGTGTGTATTCTGTAGGCCTCTCGGCTGCAATTGCCTAATATATATAGCCCAATATCCAGGTAAATAAGAGGAACCTATCCCTTTGAACCATTTATGACCACATATTCTCCTAAAAGGCTTTTTTCAACCAGAAAGAGCTCACAAATTCTCATTTTGTGTGTGTGTGTGTGTTCATAAAATCAAACTTCCTTACTCTTCCCTTCCCTCAGCTCAGCCATGAAACACTAAAATATTGGGCTGTCGGAAAAGTCATGATGTGTTTTTGCAACGAAAAACATAGAAAAAATACGTCATGACTTTTCCGACAACCCAATATATCCCAGCCTTCTGAGGTCAAGGCCAATCCAACTAAATGGCACATAGTAATTGCAGCTGTACTGAACAATGGATATTTATAAAATATTATCCGATTCCAACCAGATCGATAGAGAAGGTTATTTAAAATAGTGAAATCATTTCTGTCCATTCTGGAGACAAGGCATTGTCTGAAGAAATAATGATTATCTAGAAATTGTTCTTAGCCAGTTCTTCTGGAAGATCATGAAATGTGGCAGTGCTGTCAGGAGTTTATGCAGAAATTTGCTCCCTTGTGAGAATTTCTTCTCCAACTGGGAACAGTGTTCAAAATAAGTCTGGGGAAAAAATGAGAAAAGGCTCTTTCTTTGGCAGGGTAGAATTTAATTAGTGATATACTCATTTTTTTTTTACCTGCACTATCATTGAACTTGGGTGGTATTGGTAATAGAAAATAATAGTTATATTCCTCAGTATAGCCTTTTAAGAAGAACTATCCAATATCCTAATTCAAGTGGCAAAGTCTTAGGTATCTGACAGAATAAAAAGAACAGTATCCAGGGGATTTATGTTCATCACCTATACTCACCTGTGCATATATCTTTGAAATATATTCTTCCAAGCAAGGACCCAGTGAAGATCCAAAGAAAACTTCACAAATGTGTAGTTGTCCATGGCATCTACAGCTCTTTTGTTCCAAAATGGCCACCAAGCACAACTGTGCAGGTTGAGCGGTGTCCCTATGTGAAAAACAGTCTGCCCCCAAGCACCTGCAGACAATACATAATCTTTATGATGAGATCTATCACAGCCCCCTATTATGAGGTTATGATTTCAACTATCTAGTGCTTGATTTTCATAGAAATGACACAGAAGAAATTTCCTAGGGTGTTATCAGTCATTTTGTACCATGAGGCACGTTGCTAGAGGAGCCTGCAGTAAGCAGCTTTTGTTTGTCATAGGAAAGCAGCTGTGATGCAAAGGACTTGGAATTCTGACTCTGAAACAAACTAACTGTAAGATCACAAAACAAATCACCAATTTTCTCTGAATCTCAGTTTGTTCCTCAGAAAACTGGAGGATAATATTACCCATCCTACAGAGTGGTTCTGAAGACTAAAAAAGGCACCAGTCTTAAGTACTCAGTGTATGCAAGGTGCAGTGCACACACCTAAGAAAGGCAGCCACCCCACAGGTCACTGTTGCCATTCGAGACCCCCTCCCTTCAGCCTCTCAGCTCTTATGTTGCTGTCTCTTATCATCTCTGGACACCAGAGGGGCTCACTAAGTTCCCCTCAGGTGTGTTAGCTTTTAAGGTGAAGATAGACCACCTGTCACATCTGTAAGGGGCGGGGGGAATCTAAGAGGAATGTCAAGATAGGGAGTCAACATAGAAAATTATTTCTTTCTCTTGTTAAAGAAGTTTCCAGTTTAAAGTCACCAGGGATCCAGATTCCTTGTGCCTTTGTGATCCACACTGTAGCACGCAGCTCTCATCTTCCGTCTCCTGATGGTGCAGGCTGGCGGCTGGAGCTCTAGCATCACTTCTGTGTTTCAGAGCTCAGGAAGGAGGACGGGGGAGGAAGAGATAGAGGAAGGAAGGGCAAAAGGGGAGTATGCTCTTTCCTTCTAAGAAACTGCAGAAGCTCCACACAACATTTCCCATAGCATCTCTTTAACCGCTACTAAGTGTCACGGCCACACCTAGGGAGGCTGGAAAATGGAGTCTTTGATCTGGGTGAATTGCCACCCTGAATAAAATTGAGTGAAGCAAGAAAAGATTGATACTGGTTAGCAACCAGCAGATTCTGCCACAAAGAAATACAGCTTCTTAACAATTTGCCTTGGTTCTGAGTGAGAATCCCACTGGGAAGGTGAGTGGAGCCACTGAAAAAGGGCTAACTCACTACCTTACTCAGAATATACAAAGGCTCAGAAGTCTTCTTTAATGTCATGTCATGAATGTCACCAACCAATTGTTTTCAATCCTTACTTCCAATCCCATGTTGTTACCCTTCAACCCAGAGATTTTGGCAGGTTTAGTTTCTTGTACTCTGATTCTGAAATATAACCTTGTACTCTAACTTTAGCATCTAACCAGCTTCTTCTGAATCCATATTTGACCTTTGATTTTTTGATTATCTGTCATTTAAGGAAGGGGCACCTAACCTGGAGTCCAGGTTGCGAGAGAGGAGTTTCCTTCGATTGCATACCAAATGATGTGCACATCCTCACTTTCTTCCCGGAGAGAGGGACCATAGCTTTCTTAGGAGTCCCAAGGGGGTTTATGACCCCAATTAAGTTAAGAACCAGTGCTCTAGGGTGAACTTTGAGGCCTTCTATAAGGCTTTGGGTGCAGGCTAACTACCAGTTGTAAACGCAGCCCAGGATAGGAAGGCAGGGTCACAGAAATGTCAGATGTAGGACATACCATGTTAGCCCATGTGTCAGGCCTAGCTGAGGATCAACTGCCATGGTGCAGCCTGTCTGATTCTAGAACAGGATGTCAGGACTGAGGCCATGAATCAAGATAAGCTTAGTCTTAGCTGTGGAATAACTGGCCCTTGAGGCCCAGGCAGGGACCGTCAAATAGGATGAGCTGAAGCCAAGAACCAGATGCTGAATTCATCCTCCTAAGCTTCTTCCTCAAAGTTGGGAATGGTGTCATCAAATCTTTGTCTCCTCAGGACGGAAGAGGCCACCTGGCAGAAAATAGTCATCTAATAAGTATTTGTTGAACAGAATTGAAAAGAAGGTTTAGGAATTGGGTACCTAGACAAATAAGGAACCTGAAAAACATGAGATCAGATAGTCTCATGACTGAACATTCTAGATTCTTTCTCCTAATCTTGAGAGTAATGGCCATGCTCTTTCCAGGTCCTTAAGGGGGAAGACTAATTCTAAGACTAAACCTGGGGCCTAAATTGATTCAAATCATGAGGTGGACCAAGCTCCTGGCTTTCAGTGCCATCCCTTCTCCCCCATGTGGTTCCTGCCTGGCCATCTGACACTGACTTGACTCCAACTCAGCTTTCATCCAACCCTTGATAAGATTCTGATATTATGGTATATGATTCCATTTGTTCCATGCCTCATCCCAGAGAGCCTTTATATTTGGTATTCTGAGATTCTAGTACACACACTGCCACCAGTACCTATTCACCATACAAACATTCTTGCCTTTCCAACATTTACAAAAATCAGTGTCACTGTTAACACATTTGTTCAAGAATGATTAGAAGCACATCATGAGTTTTCCTCTTGGAACCATCAGCAGCACAGGCTAAACCAGGAATCCTTTCTTCTTCTTCCTTTATCAGGCCATCAGACATGAGGGAGTGTTGGTTGCTACGGTGATGGGGCTCAGAGCAGAACCAAAGCATGATTGTGACCTCCAGAGGTGATGGTAACTGAACACATGATTTCCAAGGGTCTTCCTCCTAAATTTCAAGGGTTCTCCTAAGGAAATGGACATGCTCATTTTGGAAACAAAATTCTACCAACAGGCATATCCTGAGCATCTTCCAGGATCTTTTTGTCCTCTTTTACCACTGTGTGATTAATTTGATTGCTTTTAACCTCCATGATTAAAATTAGTAGCTTCACCTGTGTCTTATGTACAATTGTCATCTCATCCTTGCAAATAGCTTTTCTAAATCATTAAGCCAGCAAGAATTCCCATTAGTCCTCAGCATTGGCATTTGGCCCGAACACCCTAACAATGACAAAGTCTTCCCCTATCACTTGGCTGAGTCAATCTAGGCATCTCTCTTTAGTGAGCATGGTCTGAACCGAGCCCATAAACTCTAATGCTTAAGAAGGTCAAGCAAAAAGAAAAAACACAAAGAACCTCAGAGTCAGTAAATATCTTTGTTCTCTGGCTCGGTTTTCTGTGGATGGACCTTCTTTGATTTCTCTTAAGCCCTACGCCTGGCACCACAATCTTGTTTCAGTGACTAGACTAGTCTACCAGACTGTCTTCTGTTTTGAATTGCTTTGGGAAGAGCATGGCTTGCTACTTTTAAACCAGTTTGTTAGAAGACAAAGCTAACCTTCCAGGATATCTGATCCAACAGTTTTCTGTGTATGCCAGTTGACCATCTGCTTGTATTTATAATTGGTAATTAGAAAATCATCACTTATAATTATTCTTGACAGATATTGACTTCAGAGAATTATAGAAACATAGCTGTCCTTGGAGATTATAAGTAGAAAAACCATGTAATTATATTGAGATCTTTAAAACCTGGGTCAATATTTCCAATTATCTTCCCAGTTAGCTTCCAGATGTTTACATTGTTTTTTAAAAGATAGACTTCGGTTCTGGGTTTTATAGATTCTACAAGTGTGAAAATGGCTGTTTTTTTGCTTTGTTTTGTTTTTTACAAATGTTGCAAACCAATTGTATATAGAACTTATAATACTTTTTTTTTCAATTAACGTGTGTATTATCCTATAATCTTAGAGGTGAAAGGGACTCAGAAAAGTCATTTTCTTTCCTTCTGTTTCTCTGGGTTGACCACAGATAGCTAAGATATTCTATTTCAATAAAAATCTATTTTGTTGGTGAAGAATCACAGAGCAGGCACTTCCACCACCTCTTTCAGTATCCCAGGCTGGTTTCTGACATTTTACGATTGGTGACTTAATGCATTTCTAGAAAATGAATTGTTTTAGTGGTTTTGAACTTCTTTTTTTAGAACCCAAATGCAAATGCTAAATCATCTATCTTCCCAAAAGTTGTTGACTTCTTTATTTTCATTAATTTTTACCACCTTTCCAGGTTTACATATGAAATTGCTCCAGTGTTTGTCCTCATGGAGCAAATAACGCTCAAGAAGATGAGAGAGATAGTTGGATGGTCAAATAAAGATGGTGATGGGATCTTTTCTCCTGGTAAGTTTCTGTTCTCTTTCCCTGACTCTCCTCAAGGTTTGTGGTATGGATCCTTAGGACCCTTTTGAGAATACTAAATACAAAGTGAATTTGTGGAAGAATAATGACCTAAAAAATATTTTTTTTCCGGTACTCTGCCTTCCTATCTTCCTATCAGGGTAAAGGCTAGCGAGAGTGCTACATTCTATGTGTACTAACTAACAGAGGCTGTGCCTAAACCTGTACAAACTGACAAAGGCTGTGTCTACAGTTTGTCAACAGCAGTTTGAATAAGCTGGGGATCAATGACTCAAGAATATCAATTAACTAATCAATTTTGGCCAAAATATTAGTATATCTACTTTGAATCTCTAGCTTGATGTAGATACAATAAGAATCTTTAAAACAAGGACAGATGTTCTTGGAGGTAGGAAGGAGTTTGGCATAGTATCAGAGACAGTGTGATTGTCTATAGGGTAAGAAAAGAAATAAGAATTGCAATTGTCCAGGCAATTCAAGCCGACTGCGAATTTGCCTCTTTAATTGTCAGGTAATTTGTGCAAATGTGATTAGTTTGTGTTGGCCAAACATGTCTAGTTACCTCAATTATCCTTGCATCTTTTTTTTAAGTAAACACCAGTTTGGTTTTCTTTTAATAAACATAGAGCTCTCCTAAATGACTTAATAACTCAGTTGGGCTATTCTCTGAGGAGAGTATCCAGGCAATGTCACTGTTTCCTTTGGTAGGCTCCATTATTCTCTCTTTCTCTGTCTTTCTGACTCAGAGAACAAATTCATCTTTGTTCCATAAATAGATTGAGCAGAAAGTGGAAGCAGGGAGGTTGTAACTCACCTATCTCTTTGCAGCCACTGCCACTGCCACCTGATATTTCTGTCTAGACTTCAGGTGGGATGGGCACTGGAGTATGTGAATCACCTCCAGACAAACTGCCTAGATGGCTTTGGTAATGAGTGTGACTACTATATTCCCAGGGAAAAGGGCCCAGAGGGGAGCCCTGGCAACAGGAAATCCAACAAGACCTATCAGGATATTGTCCTTCCCTTTTCTGACCTCCCTTGTCTCTTGGGACACCAGCTCAGCCTTTGCTGTTAGAAACAATAATGAAGGCTCTCCAACACCTCCCAATGTGTCTGCTTCCTGATAGGGGGAGCCATATCCAACATGTACAGCATCATGGCTGCTCGCTACAAGTACTTCCCGGAAGTTAAGACAAAGGGCATGGCGGCCGTGCCCAAACTGGTCCTCTTCACCTCAGAACATGTGAGTTGGGTGCTCTTGCTCATGGATTGTGGTGTTTTCCAAGGGACTATCTAACATCTAACCTCAAGCCTCTGTTTGTTGCAGAGTCACTATTCCATAAAGAAAGCTGGAGCTGCACTTGGCTTTGGAACTGACAATGTGATTTTGATAAAGTGCAATGAAAGGTAGGCAGGGGAGAGGGAATATTAGGTTCTTGATGTATTAAATGTGTTCATCTGTTAAATTTGTTTTATTGTGCTTAAGGACTGACTCAGTACAGTGTGCCAAGCTGCTAATGGTCTGTTGAAAATATCTGATTAAATTACTTTTTGCTGCAGCTGAAGTTTTTTTTGTGTGCAGTCACATTGATTCTTCATTTGAGTTTCTCCCCTTTTATAATAATTACAGGGGGAAGATAATTCCTGCTGATTTAGAGGCAAAAATTCTTGAAGCCAAGCAAAAGGTGTGTGCTCTATGATAGCTCTAAACTCTGGTGAATACAAATTTTTAAAAATACCTTCTTTCTGACCTAGACAGTAAGAGTCTTTGATAATATAAGAGATCATTTTATTGTGTTTCTAAAATTCTATTCTCAAGTGTTTGCTTATTTTCAAGTGGGAGGTGATTTGGCTTTAAAGTTGTGTCTATACAATATCGATTCATTTTTAATGAAAAATTCAGTCATTAAACCACTTATCCAATCTTCATTGTGCCGAATGACTAGTTTGATGTACTTCAATAAATCCACCACCCAAGCACCATGAAGATACAGCCTAATTGAAGTTTTCATTTGCTACTTGTTAGGTGTAACCTCATTTTAACCAATATCATTTTAGCTTAGGATCCTATTTAGCAAAGTGCTTCCATTCTTTGGCAGATGGCCCATAATACTTGGTGAATCAGCCTCAATAAATCCTATTAAACAAAAGAATCTCATAGAGCAAATGTATCCACAAGGTACTGCCAAGTAGCTGTCAGATCACTTACCAACTCATTGTTACGGGATTACATTCTTGTATCTCCTTTTCTAACTGTAGTTGTTTGCTGGGGTCTCAGTAAGGGAAATGGGAAGAAATATCACTAGGACTGAGCAAGGAGCAGAGATGGGACTGAGCTTCTATAAAACCTAAGACTCACAGATTTCCCCAAGTCTGTCTGACTCCATTTCCTCATTCATTTCTTGTTCACGTCAACATTTCACTGTGTCCACTATTAGTTGAAACAATGCGTAGGCCAGTTTTAAATGATCAAGCAATGCTTCAATATTATTACCTCAGTATACTTAGAACAACACAGCTTCTAAAATGCACAATGTCCAGATGATATTTAGAGCTACCTGCCTATCATGCCAAACACTTACTACTATTCTTTCCTGCTTTATTGTTTGCTGTGGAACTTGTCACAATAGACGTACTATGTATTCTGCTTATTTAATTTTGTTTATTGTCTGTCACTCCCCACTAGAATGTAAACTCCATGGGGACAGAAATCTTTGTCTCTTTTGCTCACGGCTGTATTCCCAGCATCTACAATAGGGCCTGGCACATAAAAGTCACTCAGAAAATATTTGTTGAATAAATTAATGAATGAGTGAATGAACCAACCAAGAATACTCCCAGATATAGTATCTGATACCACACCAGCTTGGTTGATCTCTGCTAGAAATAAATGCTACTGCAATTCTTCTACTTCCTGTGGAAAGCAAAAAGGTTGAAAAGACTAATAAGCCTGTTTCTCTTACCTTATAGGGATATGTTCCTCTTTATGTCAATGCGACTGCTGGCACAACCGTTTATGGCGCCTTTGATCCGATACAGGAGATTGCAGATATATGTGAGAAATATAACCTTTGGCTGCATGTCGATGTAAGTGCTATAACTTACAGAGTGGCCTGGTCCATTTCAGGGGTAGAAGCAGCTCTGCTTTATGATTTGCCTCAAGCTCCTCCAATGCCCAGCTGGCTCTCTCTCCACCCACATTAGTTCCACTCTTCTCTGACCCTCAACTGGCCATTCACAACTGGACATACCACAGGCCCATACATCCTTTGGGACTCATCCAGTTCCTTATGGCCAGTTGCTGTGTTCTGTGGTTCATTTTAGAATTTGGTCTCCAACACCTTTTCAGGTAGCTTTTGTCTGAACAAATAGCTACAGAGAGAAATATAACTGATTTCAAAGGGGAAAATATACAAGATACAATGTATAGAAAATGGCCGCGAGTATGGACGCTCAGCTATCTGCCTTCAGTCATCCATCTATGATGCTGTTCTTAAAAAAAAGAAAGAAAGAAAGAAAGAAAGAAAGAAAGAAAAGCATATCTGGTACCTGTAGGAAAAATAAGGCAGTATATGAAGGTGTTATCAACTAAGAGATGTAGTACCAAATTTTCCCAGGAACAAAACAGATGCATTTTCACATGTGTGACTGAGTATATTTTTTCTTTTTTTTTTCCTCCGTTCATTCTCTTATGGATATAACTTCTCACAACCGGACAATTGGGTAACCTGCCCGACTATTGAACAAATGACTAACAAAGGCTATTCTTGTGTCATGTGGTGTCTCAAGCTACTCAGTAAACATGCATCAGGGTACCCACAAAAATGTCTGGCTGTCGCAGGAGCTGTGGTGACACCTCCAAGCCCAGGAGGGCTGCAGCTCTCTGAGTTTTCACGAACCCTTAGAATTCTAGCCTCGGGAACATCAGATGGCAGGCTCCAGTCCATTGTGTCACTTCCAGAGCCAGCCTGGGGGGCTCATTGAGTGTCTCTGGCTTTCCAGAGTACCTTGGGCCTTTGGGTCTTGGCACCATGGGCTCCGACCTGATTTACCTGTATCACTCGTAGCTGCTCTTACTTTAACCTGGAAGAACTTTTGAAGAAGTGACAAACGATGAATATTTATAACTGCCACTGGTTGAACCATCAGTATGGGTTTCTTTTGTTGGAGAAACTTATGTGTTTCACCATTTACTTTCTCTTTAATGTTTTACTAGAGGCTTCAAGTCACTGGTTCTTAAATGTCACTGTTCCCCCTCCCTCTCCTTTCTCTGTTCTCACAGGCTGCCTGGGGCGGTGGGCTGCTCATGTCCAGGAAGCACCGCCATAAACTCAGTGGCATCGAAAGGTAAGGGCCAGAGTTTGGGGCCCCTTCCCATTCAGGCCATCAAGCATGCTGTGCTGCTGAGTCCACTGATATCCCCAGCGCCTTATTTCAATCTGACAAAGTTCACTTTTGCTCAGTAGGCACTTATTGAGCACATATTGTATGCCAGGCACTGGGAAATCATATTTTGATTTCCCAGTCAAATGAGTCCTCAGCTCAATGAGTTCACAACTTAGAGAAAGACAAGTAAACAAATAGTTACAACACAATGTGATAAGTGCACAATGGATGTGATTGTGAGGTTCCCAGGTAGGAGAGAAGAGAAAGTAAGCAGTGCAGGGGTTTGGAGGCTAAATGAGAGTTTGCCAAGGGCACAGGAAGGGGCACTGAATCGTTGCCCTCTTCTTTCTTATTAAGCTTATTGCTGGGAAAGGGGCAGGACATTCAGCTCATCGCACTTATTTATTTTCTTGTTCACCATTCAAGTCCAGTGGATGCGCTAAGCCAAATATGATTCTGACCTGACTCCTATGTATTGATCCTAAATGAACTCACATGGACTCATTTATTCATTTAGCAAACATTTACTGAGCACCTATCATGAGCCGGGCAGGCATGGATGTGAATACTTGGTTACCTGCCTTCGGCCTAGCCATCTGTGGCACTTTTCTCAAAAATGTGTGCCTGGTACATGTGAGAAAAATAAGGCAGTATATATGGAAGGTGTTAACAACTTAGAGATTAACCCTCCCGAGGCTTATGTTCCAGTGGGCTGAATATTTATAAACAAAGAGATACTTAATCTGTCTCATAGGAAAGAAAAATAAAATAGGGTTAAATAATAGTGAGTGACAAGGCATGCTGTTCAAGATAGGGTAGTCAAAGGCCTTTCTGAGGTGACATTTCAGCAGATACCGGGATAAAGGGAGACAGGAAGTAAGGATACAAGGAAGAGTATTCTAGGCAATGAGAAGGGTAAGTGCAAAGGCCCTGAGGCAGGACTGTTATTGGCAAAGTGGAGGACCATCAGAGACCAATGTGACTGCAGCAAAGAGAGAGAGGTGAGAGCTGACAAGGTTGGAGAGTGGACAGGAAGCAGGCACCAGGGAGAGCACACCAGTGGCTTCACTCACAGAAAGGGCTCTGGCTTGAGTTTTTGTTACCTCTGCGGTGCCTCTTTCCTTCTGACTCAGTTTTGAAAGGCCAGTGTCAAGGCGAGTGTGACTGACTCTTTGAAGCATAGTTATATGACTCTATAACCTGGAGGATAATATATTAAATATAGATGAGCCAGTCCAGTTGTACTTTAGATTTCTCAGGCAATTTTCATTTTCCATCTTTGAGTGTAGAAAAACTTGAAACATTTAGCACTAGACTTTTTCTTATCTAACATTTTAAAGCACATATGTCTTCTGAAGGAAATTGAATCTATATCATGTCTTATTACTTGCCATTTGTAGCAGCAAAAAATCATTTACTTCAGACCTTTAGGACATTAAAAAAAAACCCCACTTAATCTAGGAAATTTTATGAGACCTGAATATAATTTTGTATGACTCAGTGGTAATAGTTATGAGAAATTGATTAAGTCTACTACCTTTTAAATATGGTCTGACACATGGATGCATGTTAATGAGATAAGCATTTAGTCAACTTTTCTGAGAACTTTTCATAGGTCTCTTTCACAAAGATTTTCTGTATTATGTACTTAGGGGAAAATACTTCAGGCCTTTCTCTATTATCCTTGAAACACAGTACACAGCCTATTGTCACATATACACTAAATTATTTTCCCTCTAAAGAACCTAGGCAAGATGAGGAAGTTAAAAATTTACAGCAAGGATTTAGCTGTAGGGAGAGCAAAGGCAGTATAATTCCAAGCAAATTGCTCTGTCTGGGAAAACATCATTCTCAGGTATTAAAGCGCAGAGCCCAGCTGTGGGCTAGGCCATTGGGATGGAGTCTGTAAACCACTGAAGCAAGTTACCCAAGTTTTAATCATCATACATTATACTTAGTAGTTTGCGTAATGTCCTAGCTAGTGTGCTGCTTAACCATTTAATTGTGTCTGACAGAGTGATGCGGTTGCTAGGAGACCATGCTTGTTAAGCAATCATTGCAGCCTAAGCTGGCAATGTCATGTTTGTTTAGCATTTAAACAACACTGCTAAGTAGTCAAAGTCTAGAATTGTCTAATTGATCCTTGCTTTTAGGTGTCACTCTTCATACTACTTCGTAAGTAGGTAGGTCAGCATCACCAGCCCATTTTATAAATAAGAACAGAAAGGCAGAAAGAAGCCAGAGTCTGTTGCCTAGAGGGTGGCAGGCTAGTGGAGGAGTTATGAGCACTGGCTCTGCAATTCGACCCCCTGGACTTGAATCTTGGCTCCAACACTTCCTAGCTTTGTGACTTTGGGTGATGTATTTAACCCTTTTGTACCTTAGTTTCTCCATCTAAAATAGATAATAGTTCCTACATCATAGGGTTGTAAGAATTAAGTAGTCCAGGCACAGTTATTACCATTATGTATTTATTAACTCATTTTCTCCTTTATTCAGTTCTATGAAGAACACTCCCCATTTTACAGATGGAAAAACTGAGGCACAGAGGAGCTATGTAACGTGCCCAAATTAGTAATTCTCAGAGCCAGGATTCAGATTCGGACAATGTGGCTTCAAAACCTGAGTTTTTAACCATGACACCACACTGATATAATGCCTGTAAAGCTCTCAGAACAGCAGGATACATAAGTTCTTCATAAATGTTAGCTATAATGAGCAGCAGTTATTTAAAAGAGGCAGTCTGCAAGTTAGTACCCTGAGACTCCCTGCAAAACAGTTGTTTACTACTTTATTAGTCAATTTAGAGGACCAGGCACCAAAAACATGTACTGACTTGAGATGCAACGGGTGGTGTTTTCCTCAAGAGGACAGTTGCCTCTTGCTGATTCCTGCACCTTCTCCTCAGAGTATCATGTGCTTCTTTCAGGGCCAACTCAGTCACCTGGAACCCTCACAAGATGATGGGTGTGCTGTTGCAGTGCTCTGCCATTCTTGTTAAGGAAAAGGTCTGTACCCCCTCTAGAGATGAGCTGGTAGCCTGCACATCCTTTAGAAGGCATAAGGAGAGAAAAGCATGGTGTCTTTTTATAGTAGTTGGTGACACACTCACAAGATTGACTGCCCCGTTGGGGCCACCATTGCTGTTCTTTCCTGCCCTCAATTGTTAGCCTTCAGCTAACCTCATGCTTTCTCTAGGCCGGGAACCACATGCGGCTCTTTGGGTACGTACATGTGGCTCTGAAGTAAAATGGAAAATGAAAATAAAACTATCATAGTTTGATTTATAAAATTTTTAAAGGATATTATTCACATAATGGTGATTTCATTTGTTTTATGGCTCTCGAATAATTTTTAAATTGCGAGGGACGGGATTGGCCCTTCCGTCTCCAAAGTTTGCCAACTCCTGTTCTAGGCTCTTGCTTTCTGCTGCCCTTCTTCCTTGTTCAGCAATTCAGGGCCCTGTCAGTGACAGAAGGTATAAGGGCCTGTTTCATTTCAAATTCCTTCTTGTTTGTACAAACAGAAGTGAGAGCAATTAGATGACGTACCAACTTTCATCTCAGTGACAGTTGAGGACAAAGTGGTCACTGGAATATACTTTAAGTTCTTAGCATGAATTGGTGGTCCCAAGAGCTGAAATAAATTAGGTCAACTTTACACAGTACGAATGTCAACTCAGAGCAACGAGGAATGGTAACCAAAAGGCTCCTGTAGTTGATTGGGAGTTTATTCCCTTCTTTATGGATCTAATAGTAGGACGCTGCCCTCGAAAGCACTGTTGCTCCAGTAACACGTTTGCTCACTGAGGCATCCCCAAAAGTCTGTACTGACCTGTAAGAGCCAGAACCTGCACAAGCTCTTTACTCCACTCCTAAGCAGACTGCTTGTTAACTTCATAGGAAATCCTGGAAAAGATTGGAAGGCTTTTTAGGGGACGCTTTCAGGGAGGAAAATTCTTCACAACGTGAAACTGTCCCACCCACCGCAGGAAGTTTTTATCCCCTGCCCACTGAATGCCATAGCACTTCCCAGACTTTGAAACAACCCAAAACACCCACACACATTTCCAAATGCCCCTTAGAGGGACAGTAGGAGCCTGATTGTTGGCATCTGAGACAAAAGATCATTTTCTAATCAGAGTGACAGAGGGAAAGGGACAAAGGTTTTTCCAAGGGTGGTTTTAGAGAAGGACTTCAGAACAAGTGCAAGACCTCGTAAGGCATCAGAAGAAAGGTTGCACGTGACCCCAAGTCCAGCCAGCCCTGTTTCCAAGCCATCCACATCTCTGACCTGTGAATACAGATGCATGTCTGTCTTGATTTCCATGATAGGGGATACTCCAAGGATGCAACCAGATGTGTGCAGGATACCTCTTCCAGCCAGACAAGCAATATGATGTGTCCTATGACACGGGGGACAAGGCAATTCAGTGTGGCCGCCATGTGGACATTTTCAAGTTCTGGCTGATGTGGAAAGCAAAGGTATGAAAAAGGGAATTCAGGAAGTAGAGCAGAAATGTAATTGCACAGGCTGGCTGGCAAAAGAGAGGCAAAGATATATCGCAGATAATTCACTATGTGTTCAGTCAATATCTGGATAATTGAGTTAACTATATTTTCTTTGTTTTCGAATGAAATCACTTTATCCTTCATGTCAAATTCTCCCTCCTTCCATTCAATCTCCTCAACTTGAATTAGCATAAAGTTTCCTTATAACTTTCTCTTATAACCACTAAAAATGATGCCAAGATACAGATTTCCACAGCAGTCCTTCGGGAAGCTGAGATTATTTAGTGCAGATTAAGAGATAAAGATAAAATTACTGCATTATTGTGTAGAGAACCTTGAATTCCTTTATGTGACCTCAAATCATGGGATATATATGACCGTTTTAAGTTCTGTTTAAATAATGGCTTTCCCATTATTTGTACTTCACACACTATTCTGGAAAATACAGGCTTTATTCTGAGAAACCCTACTGCTTAGACTTAAGCAACTATATATGTATTCATCAGCCTTTCAGATTGCATTTCTGTGTCTGGGGGAAAAAAAGCAAACTGTTAGAATTTTCCCCAAAATATGGGTGAAGGAGAGGAGTTCCATTTCACTATTTGTTTCAAAAGCATTTTTTATGCAACCAAGTCAAGGCAATTTTTATTTCACAGCTTTATACAGCATCCATTGTTTTTATTTACCTATTGTAAATTAATTTTAATAGTTTCCATGTTTAAGATTGGGTCTACCTAATACCAAAACAACATTTTCCAGCAAAATATCTAGTCATATATTTCTTCTGTAGGAAGAATTTGATGAATTATTAGTTTTCTCCTCATTTAGCACTTTGTCTTAATATAGCAATGGTCTGAATGTGATTTCTACCGCAAAGTAATTATAGGTATTTTATCTATAAATAGCTATAAATTACAAGAGAAAGCACTATCATTTAGAAATATAATAACCACACGGCCTGTCTCAGTAATTTATGTCTTTGTTTTGTCTAAAAATAATCTCTTGAACCATCTGCCAGAAGTTTGGCTCATGGTGAATTGGTTGCTGAGGGGGGACCCTGGTGTGGGCTTCCTTCCGAAGTGAAGGGTGGACTGGCCAGGTTTACGCCTAATAGCAGTGACTGCTGCTTTGCCAGCGTTCGACTTCAGCCAGGCCCATGAGCAATCCACAAGTCAGCCTTGTGCATCTGCTCTTCTTGTTAACACCAACCCACTCAACAATCCCCACACTGCTGTTATTAATCAGCCATACTGTCTTTTGAAACTCATTTTCAGCCAGTTTGTCAATAGCTGGAGCTACTGCAATCTTAGGGCATGGACTGAAACCAATGGCTTTCCCATCTGCCTGCCTGTCACCACAAAGGGATAATTCTGTGCTATGTGTAAGGTAGCCTGCCTGGGAGTGTGGGGGACAGGTTTGACTGGAACTTACTCCTGTGGAAGGGTGGGTTCTAAAGTAGTATTTCTCAAACTATCTGTGGTAAAGAACCAGTTGGGTTTTTGTTTTTTTAACCTATTATAGACCAATACAATACAGATGAATTGCTAGAAAAATGGAATAAAGGGCCAGCTGAGTGGCTCAGTTGGTTAAGAGCTTGCTCAAGAGTGTGAGCTCTGAGCAACAGGGTCGCCGGTTCGATTCCCACATGGGCCAGCGAGCTGCACCTGAGCTGAGCTGCTGCTGAGCTGCCAACAGGGAACTGGATGGCTCAGCTGGTGAGAGCGTGTGCTCCTAACAACAAAGTTGCTGGTTTGACTCCCGCATGGGATAGTGGGCCACACCCACTCGCAACTAAGATTGAAAGCAGCACCTTGAGCTGAGCAGCTGCGAGCTGCTAACGGGCAGCTGGATGGCGACTAGACTTGGAGCTGAGCTAGCTGCGCCCTCCACAACTAAGATTGAAGGGCAACAAAGTGGCTGTTCCCCTTCCCCAATTCCCCAACACTGTTCCCCTTCCCAATTCCCCAATAAAATCTTTAAAAAAAAAAAAGAAAAAAGAAATTAAAATGATACAAAGTACAAGCACCAATTTTAAAAATTAGATTCAGTAGACATAAAATGACTATCAAATTGCTATAAAAGTTTCTTATTGTTTAATCTCAATTTCTGTACTCATCTTATTATGGACCAGTTATTGAACAGAGTAGCACTGTCCTAAAGCAAACTAGAAAATAGGGCTCAGATCCAGGCAGTGAATAACTAGCAGGAAGCTAAAAGTCCTGTTGAAAATCACTGCCCAGAGACTAGAGTACCTTCAAAAGAGAGCAGGCATATTTCATTTTATTGCATGCAGTGCTGTGAAGAACCTACACACATTTAGTTAGATGGTTCTTCCTAACCATCTCCAAGAATACTCTTATCTCTATTGCTAATAGACAAGGACAGCATGGCCTTCTCAAATGCCCATCACTGGGAAATGCAACCTCTTACCAACAAACTAGACTTTTCTTTTTTTTAAAACAGGGCACAGTGGGATTTGAAAATCAGATCAACAAATGCTTGGAACTGGCTGAATACCTCTATGCCAAGATTAAAAACAGAGAAGAATTTGAGATGGTCTTCAACGGTGAGGTAAGTTGTCATCATAGACTAGATGTACAGCATTTGCAGAAAATCCATTGAGGGAAGCTTCTGGAGCCATATTTTCCCACATTGCTAAGCATCGCTACTGAATGTTTATTCTTACGCACTCTTCATTTAATTCCATCTGTGTCCATTAACTTTCCTTCCAGTAGCATTGGGATGACTTTTCCCCTTCACCTCTTTGCAGACAAGAGGTCTTTCCTTGGCAGGTCTGAATCTTTTATCATTTTGAGTGTGTGTCTTATCATTGGGTTGAACCTCCGCACTAAAGTACTTCTCAGTTCCAAGAAATATATGGGATGAGTACATCCTTGTCTCCCAAGACTGGTTCTAAAATGATGTTCTACTTTCCATAGATTCGTAGTGAGGAGAGCAACATAAAATTGTCTCTGCCCTGAGTCCGTATCCATATTGTCTACAATAAAGTACTTGTCATACCAATATTGACTGTGTGCCAGGCTCCATGCCAGAATCTGGGTTATATAGTAGTGTCCAAAACAGATACTGTTTCTGCCCTAATGGAGCTCGCAGTTGGGTAAAGAAAATTTCCATCATTGAATAGGAGGCAGTGTTGAATAAAAGAAAATCCACTCATAACCCAGTATACTATAACAACACCACCTACCTTCAACTTAGACCACTTATCAGGCAGCCTAAACACTGGAGAATCACCAAATGAGGAAGAAAGAACCCTGAGCATTTCAATGATATTGCGCTCATGCATTTCACCTTTGGGACCTCACTCTGATCATTTACACTATTTTAAACATTCTACTAGTAGATTAAAGATAAGCATGATGTCTCGTGCCAGTTAGAGGCAGGCGCATTGATGGCAAACAGCAATTAGGAAGAAAACTGAAAAACTATAGCAAGAATACAGAAGAACTCAAAAACATAAGAGGTTTTAGGGTAGGGACACTAAATATTTCTAGGCATCTCGGTTAGTCCAGTCTTATGGTTTAGAACCTGTATTAATATTCAGTATGATAATCCTGAGCCATCAAGAAAAAGTTTCAGTATCAACATAATAAACTCAATAAAATATTCAGTATCAATTAAATAAACTGTTTCAAGCATCTCCTAGATATAAGGCACTACAAAATGGCAAGACAGATAATACCCTTTTAAAAACTACCCATATATAATTATTCTTTAACATTTCAATGTTTAAAGGTGGTAACTTTAGAAAATTGATTGTGGGAAATGGCTCTCTTGCCAGATATGATTGGACAAACTAGGCATTGTGCTCCCTCATACAGAATTAACATTGACTTCAAAATGGACATGCAACCTTTTTTTTTTTTTTTTAATAGTCTGAGAGACTTCTACCAGGGGTACATAGGACTTTGGGAATGGTCTTCTTTCAAATTTTCATAATTTTCTGTTTTGTTTGTATGTTGCTTGTTTGTGAAAACCTCTGCAGCCTGAGCATACCAACGTCTGTTTCTGGTATATTCCACAAAGCCTCCGGGGCGTGCTGGATAGCCCAGAGCGCCGGGAAAAACTACACAGGGTATGAAATCTCTTTGTCTCAACTAACCCTCCCTTTGTGATTTCTCTGACTGGCCAGAACATCTTTATTCTAATGTGTCTTTCTTTTTTTTTTTTTTAGCTGAGCCATGCTCAGCAGCCCCTCAGCTTGGGCCGGGACTCAAACCACTGTTGTTAAGAGCTCGCACTCTTGAGCAAGCTCTTAACCAACTGAGCCACTCGGCCAGCCCTCTAATGTGTCTTTCTAACGGGGGAGAAATGAAAACTAAAGACTTGGGGTGATGGGGAGGCATCTTGTTATATTCTTCTTGGGCCTGGATTGTCCCCCAGCTGTGCTACAGTGGGAACCTCTAAAGGATGCATCCCTGTTCTTCATTAAAGGGTCCATATGCAGGGCAACCGAATCATTTTCATATTCCTAGGAACTTCCATATGAAACTATATCTGTTAAAATATCCTTTTTTTTCTTTTTAAAAATATTTTATTTTGTTTTTTATATTAGTTTCAGGTGTACAAAACAACATAATGATTAGACATTTATTCCCCTCACAAAGTGATAGCCCCTCCCAGTCAACTACCCCTCTGACATTGTATATAGCTGTTACAATACCATTGACTCTATTCCCTATGCTGTACTTTACATCCTGTGACTATATATACGTGTGTGTGTGTATATATATATATATATAATTTATAATTATATATGTGTATATTTATACATATGTATGTATAATTATAGTTGACATTCAATATTATTCTACTTCAGCTTCGGGTGTACAGTGCAATGGTCAGGGATCTACACAGTCTATGACGTGATCCCCCTGATAAGTCCAGTACCCGTCTGGCATCCTGCATAATCTATACAACATTATTGATTATATTCCCCATACTGTATTTCACATCCTCCTGACTATTTTGTGACTACCAATTTGTACTTTCCAATCCCTTCACTTCTCCCCCATCCCCCAAGCCCCCTCCCATGTGGAATCTAAAAGAACAGGATAAACAAGCAAACAAAACATAAGTAGACCCAGAGTTACAGAGAAAATATCTTTTAGTAAATTCAAGTCTACTTTAATGCTGATTCATTCTGGTTGTTGATGTCTATATCTAGTTTACATATTATTTATAGTTGCTGGTTTTCTATTTCATTTATATAATGTTACATAATGTTTCATTCATTCAACCATTTAACAAGTATCTGTTGAGCATGGTCTCTGTGCCAGTCTCTGTGCCAGGCAGTATCCTGGGCTCTGGATTATACAGAAGCCTTAATTTATGTAGTTGCCCATAAGAGTTTTTGGTTTTGATTTTGATTTTCTTATCCTTGTTCTATGACTGACTTTCAAAATTCAATTGCACAGTATTTTCTGAGGGCATTTATGACTGGATAAACTTAAATAGTCCTTAGCGCTTAGCCACTGAAGAAACCTAGATATAAAATATTTCTTTGCCTTTATGTCAGCATAAACACAAATGGTAAAAAGCAAATTGCTTTTCTTTCCAACCAAGAAACGGGTTGCATGGTTACAAAGAGTGGCGTTAATATCAGCCTTGAGTTTTGTTTCATGTTTCCATCACAAGGTGGCTCCAAAAATCAAAGCCCTGATGATGGAGTCTGGCACGACCATGGTTGGCTACCAGCCTCAGGGGGACAAGGCCAACTTCTTCCGGATGGTCATCTCGAACCCAGCCGCAACCCAGTCTGACATCGACTTCCTCATTGAGGAGATAGAAAGACTGGGCCAGGATCTGTAATCACCCTCCTTCGAACAGGAGTTTGTGGGGATTCCCTTTCCCCTCTGGCACTCTCTAGAACAACCTCTGTAAGTTGCTGAAACAATAGACCATTTCATTGGGAAAATATAATATCTTGAAGAATACTGTTCAACCCTTCCTTGAGCTTGTTATAGTTAGCAGGAAATAATGTTCTTTTTAAAAAGTTGCACATTAGGAGCACAGTATATATGTACAGTTATATATACCTCTCTCTCTCTCTCTCTTCTCTCTCTCTCTCTCTCTCTCTCTCTCTCTCT
>NW_017731616.1:1114064-1122288 GCF_001890085.2 Hipposideros armiger
TATATATATATATATATATATATATATATATATATATATATATATATATATATATGTATGTATGTATAGTGAGTGTGGCTTAGTAATAGACTCAGCATGTTCCCACTCCAGGACAATTAACTTTACCTTCAGCAGTCACTGAGGGGTCAAACATGCTGCAAACCAGCTCACCCAACAACCCCAGGAAAGATGTGTCTCAAAACGTCATGTCGTAGGGACCAAGGGAAATTCTGTTGGCAGGAGTTGACCTTGTTGTCAGTGTTTCTCCCACCCAAAGAGGTGACAGATGAGAAAAAGCACACTTGATGACAAGCGTCACACCCTCCCCATTAGTATCCTGTTAGGGAAACATAGTAGTAGAGTCATTGTTACGGGTGTGCTATTGCTGTATTTTTAGAGATTAACTTTGTGTAGATGGTGCATATCTCTGTTGTCTGACCTTGGGAGGGGAGGGAAAAACACATGTAATGATTTAAATGACGGTTTAATTGTAGGTAAATGAAATATTTGCTTATTTATATTCAGAGATTTACCATGTTAAAGAGGTGTCTTGTATTTTCTTCCATTTGTAATGTATCTTATTTATATATTAATGCAGTAAGTTCTGAAAACTGTTTATGGTATTTTCGTGCATTTGTGAGCCAAAGAGAAAAGATTAAAGCTAGTGAGACTTGTATTTATATTGGAGTGCCCTTAAAATGATTTCAGCTTAAGTTTACTGTCTGTAAGAGAATTCTGATACTGTACATAGAGTCATATATATGGAATTCCCATAATTTAAACAGCATCTGCTCTTCTGTTACCCTCTCTGTCTGGCTGTATGTCTGGTGTTCTCAATGCTTTTCTAGTGACTGTTGGACAATAACTAGACCTCCTGTCATTTTGTAGTAAGTAGTTCATGACCAATCTCTGTGACTTGCTTAGCTCAAACCTAAGGCAACGTTTCCGAAGAACTTCTGAAGATTTCAGATACATTGACCAGGCTCACCACTGTTTTCGAGGAAAGGAAATTCACACTGTGCGTTTTAGAGTATGCAAGAAGACTATAAATAAATAAAAACATTCTCCATGGAGAATTTAAACAAAATTTTCTTCCAGTTTGTGTTTCATACAGAAAGAGAGATTTCCAATTACAGTGACTTGGATCACCACGGCCCATTCACTGTCCACTCACTGACTTTAGGCAGTGCTCAGTACCCTTATCAAGCTGGGACTCAACCCACTGTCATAAGTTCCCAAGCCCCTCACCTATAAAATCATTATAAATGTAATTAAATATAATTTGCAATTCAAGCCTGGAGAAAGAAAAGCCATCTCTGTTTCTCATTTTCCTGTTTGCATCTCGGAGTTCCATTCATTCAGTCACTCAACAAATTTTTTCTTCCTTCGTGGAAGGCACTGTTCTAGGCTCTGAAATCACAGTGTTGTGCATGGCAGATGCATTTTCCTTCTAGTGGGATCTTATATCATTTATTGTCTGTGGTATCTGAATATTTCTAAGATCATAGAATCTCACCTTCCTGCTTCTCATACTTGTACAGTGGTCCCAATTCACTTCCTCAAGAAATATGTTTTGGTGCTGGATCGTTAGGAAATAGGGCCCATTTTCTGTTCATTTTCTATGATATTCTATTAAGCTATAATAAGACTCTCACTTGTTTGGAATACAAGGAGACCCCTATTTAGCACATGTAATGATTAGGTAAAAGCCATTTGTAATTAGCATACTGATTGCATGTGTAACCATTGTATTAAACAAACTGGGCTCCATAGGGAGGTGATCATAAAGTCACTTACACTGTTCCTTCATATCCCCTCTGTGGGCTAATTCTTTTCACACCCCTATTTTAATTCAGGCCAATCTATAGCTTTTCTGGC
The DNA here is from genome assembly GCF_001890085.2 of Hipposideros armiger. Classification (NCBI taxonomy): domain Eukaryota; kingdom Metazoa; phylum Chordata; class Mammalia; order Chiroptera; family Hipposideridae; genus Hipposideros; species Hipposideros armiger. The sequence continues at coordinate 1,115,943 of NW_017731616.1, forward strand.
TTCTCCAGTCTCAAGAGCAGTTTCATTTTAGTAACTAAATGTCCAACTCAATATAATAAGCAAGTCTTTATATTTTTATACAATATGGAGTTTTTTTCCCTCCCTCCATCTGGTTCTGTTTCAGGCTGCAATCCTACAGCGGCAGGGAGAGCAAGGGTGGTAGTACAGCGAAGTCAGGTTCATTTTTACTTTTCATCTCATCTTTACTTCCTAACTACTGTTATTTCCTTATCCAGGGTCAGGCCTAGGGGGAGAAAGGGTTAAAGCAACAAAGGTACGATTGTAGGTAGCTGTTAAATTTTCATCTGGCATCTGGGCCCATGGTCCATGGGATTTTATTTTTTTCTCATAGGACAATTTTTTGGAGGGAATGGGGATTTTTTAAATTAAGGTAAAAATTAACATACAGTAAAATTACTCATGATCGTGTATTGTGTATATACTTGTACAAGTGTTCTGTGAGTTTTGACAAACCCATTCAGTTATGTAACTGCCACTGTAATCAAGATCTAGAATAGTTCCATCACACCAACAAATGCCTCTACGTCCCTTTCTACATAACACCTCTTCCAATCCCCAATTCCTGGCAACCTCTGATTTGTTTTCTGTCCCTAGAGTTTTGCCTTTCCAATCATGTAAATGGAATCATATAATATGTAGCTTTTTGAGTATGACTTCTTTCACTTAACATGATGCATTTGAAATCCACCCACGTTTTTGTCTGTATCAGTTGTTTGTTCCTTGTATTTACTGCATAGTGTTCCATTTGTATGGGTATACCACAGTTTGTTTATCCGTTCTCTCGTAGAAGGAAATTTGGGTTATTTGCAGTTAGGGGCAAGTAAAATGAAGTCACTATAAACATTAGTGTGATATTTTTGTGTGAACATATGTTTTCATTTAACTTGGGTAAATACCTAGGTGTAGGATTGCTAGATCATATGGTAAGCATATGTTTAATTTTATAAGTAACTGTTTTCCAAAGTGGCTGTACCATTTTGCATTCTCACTAGCAACATACAAATTTTCCAGTTGCTCTGTATTCTTAGCAACACTTGTATTGTCATTTTAAAAAATTTTAGCCATTATTGTTTTTTGCTAGTTTTATTGAGATATAATTCACATACCATATACTCTAATTCACCCACTTAAAGTGTACAAATCCCTGACTTGTAGTGTATTCACAGAGCTATAAGTCCATTACTGCAATCAATTGTAGAACATTTTCATCACCCCCAAAAGAAACCACGTACCCACTAGCAGTCATCCCTTATTTCCACATACATTCCTCCTCCAGCCTCTGGAAACCACTAATCTACTTTCTGTCTATAGGTTTGCCTTTTCTAGACACTCTATATAAATGGAATCACACAATACATGGTTGTTTGTGACTGGCTTCTTTCACTTTGTACATTTTCAAGGTTCATCCATGCTGTAGCACGTATCAGAACTTCATTCCCTTGATTCCTGACTAATATTCCATTGTGTGGATATACCATATTTTATTTATCCATTCATCAGTTAGTGGACATTGGGATTGTTTATACTTTTTGGCTATTGTAAATAATACTACTATGAACACTTGCGTACAAGTTTTTGTATGGATGTATGTTTTCATTCTAATAGTGGTGTCTTGCTGTGGTTTTAATTTGCTTTGTCATGAGGCACTTTTGATGGATTCCACTGGGGTCCTCCCACCTCATTGCACAGGAAACTGTCAAGGTCTCTCCTCCTGTGACCTCTTAGGACTCAGACCCTCAACCCTGGGCCCCTGGCAATCCACCCTGTCCAGACTTTACACTGGGAGCCCTTCTCCTCCAGGCAGTCCTCTTGGGTCCCTTTTATTTAAAAATCAATTATGTGGATTATATAAGGAGGGTTTTTTAAAACATACATGGGTAGGATAAAGAATAACAGTAACATAATATTTGAGTACCCACTACTCAGCCAAAGAAACATTATCAGTACCTTAGAGCTTTCTAACCCATCACGAACTCTTCCTAACTGGATGGTCCCCTCTCCCCAAGAAATGATCACTATTCTGCATTTTGTGTTAGTCACTCCTTTTTTTCCCCGATATTATAGTTTTATCCCATATATATGAATCGTTTTGTACTTCATATAAATGGAATAGTACAGGATATATATACTTGCATAACGTGTCTTTCTATTCAATATTATGATTTTGTAGGGCCAGAACTAACCCATAAAGATCCTTTGTGCAATTCAAAAAATTAAGAAGACACCCCTTCCTTTAGGGACATCCCTGTGCCAGTGTGTACAGCTTGGCATATGGAGCATGTAACAGATTTTAGTACCTACCAAACCCACTTGCCACAAACTGCAAGCACAGCATTGTGTGGTAACCTCGTGTTTTTGAGATTTCTCCTTTGATGATGGTTCCAGCTGTAATTTATTCATTTTTTATGGCTATAGTGCTATTAGATTGTATGAATGTACTTCCGTTGGTTTACCCATTCTATTAGGGGTTTATATACGAGCTTTTCCCAGTTGTTGCCTTGCTATAAGCATTCTTGTACTTGTTTCCTGGTGCACACGTGCAAAACTTTTTCTAAGGTTTATACATAGATGTGAAGTCGCTGGGCCATAGAGTACTTGTGGAGCTTTACTGAGTAAGGCAGAGTGGTCACACCAAGTTGCACTTCAACCAGCAGTGCACATTGTCCTATAACCTAACCATCACTTGGCCTAAAATGTTTGCCAGTCTGGTGAGTATGCAATAGTATTTCATCTCTTACTTTGATTACAAATGAGGCATCTTTTCACATTTTTATGACTCATTTGTGTTCTCTCTTCTATGAAATGCCTAAATCATGCCCTCTGTCCAATTTTCAATTGAGCTGTTTGTTTCTTATGCTATTTAGGAGTTATTTATATATTCCAAATGCTAATTCTTCTTGATTATATGTTTGGCAAATATCTTCTCTTAATTTGGGGCTTGCCTTTTAATTTGATTAATGGTCTTTTTTGAAAACATAAGTTCTTAAATTTAATGTAGTAGAATTTATCAGTATTTATCTTTATGGGTTCTACTTTTTTGTGTGTTTTCCTTTTTGTTTTTTCTTTTAGGCACCAAAATTTTTATTTGCCTGCCTTCCTGCTCTCTTTTAACATTATAAGCATTATATAAACATTTTAAACCAAATTAATCTTTTGGATCCAGGGTTGTGATACATGTTATATATGTTACAAAGTGGTGGCAGATCTATGCCTGCTTGTAAGATTCTCTGGCCCCTCTCAACCTCTGGTTGTCACTTCTCTTGTCCTTCCTTGGCTGTCCTCTAACAGTATATTCTATAACTCTTGTAAAATAGGGACTGAAAATACCAACCTCATTGTTCTGAGCTTTAAGAGAATGCCTAGCACTAAGCCAGGCTCTCAGGAGCATTCAAACTCCAAAGTACTTCCTCACCCATTGATATAGCTCTTTCTCATCTGTCATGGGCTGAGGAACCAATGAACTTGTAAACCTAGAACATGGGTATAACATCCATAGGCCAGGCGAGGGCCTAGCTGGTAAAGTGCATAGACTTTGTGACCACACTGCCAACTTCCAGCCTAAGAAAGGACTGACTGAGTGAGCAGTTCCAAAACCCCTGAGCTTGTGGTTCCCTATGGGTATCTTTCATGTACCTCTACTGTGACCAGAGCTTGAGGAAGCAGCTTCTCTCAATTCTCCCTGCCACACTTGGAACAGTATAAGCGATGTAGTGGAGGCCAACGACTGAGTGACCAGCACCAGAGAGTTGATGGGGGACATTAACAAACCATTCTCAAAGTTGGCACCATTTGCTTTTGGGGAGGGGAGGTGCAACCTAGGCAAGCTGGAAGACAAAAAGGGCAGGCCTGGCTCTCAGCAGCAGTCGTGATCTGGCTTGAAGGGGGCCATCACGGGACATGCCCAAGTGCTGGGCCTGCTTCTCAGTCAGCACGGTCAGCTTCACATTCAGCTTGCCCAGTTGGGCTTCAACTACTGCTTTGTCCAGCTTCCTGCACAGGAAGTGGACCCCGATGGAGTACTTGTCCAGATGGGTCCACAGTTCAATCTGCACCAGCACCTGGTTGGTCAAGGAGTTGCTTATCACTAAGATGGGGTGGCCCATGGCACAGCCCAGGTTGACCAGCCAGCCCTTGGCCAGCAGGATGATGCGGAGCCCATTATTCAGCTAGTAGCAGTCCACCTGGGTCTTGATGTTCACCTTCTCCACAGTGTTCTCATACAACCACTTGACATTAATCTCTAAGTCAAAGTGTCCAGTATTACACACAATGGCATCATCCTTTAACTGCTCAAAGTGGCGGCAGAGGATGATGTCAATACAGCCCATGGTGGTGACAGAGAGGTTACCCTCCTGACAGGCCTTGTCCATGGTGGTCACCTCATACCCTACATGGCAGCCTGTAATGTGTTGATGGGGTTAATCTCAGTGATGATGACTTGGGCCCCTAAATCCCTCAGAGCCTGGGCACAGCCCTTGCTCACATCACCATAGCTTGCTACCACTGCTATCTTGCCCACAGTCATCACGTCTGTGGCCCACTTGATGCCACCTGTGAGGGACTCCTGGTAGCCATAGAGGTTGTCAAACTTGTTCTTGGTGACACAGTATTGACATCGATAGCAGGCACCTTCAGGATCCCGTTGGCTATCAACTTCTATAGGTTGTGGACCCCTGTCATGGTCTCCTTAGAGGTGCCTCGGATGCCCGACAGGAGCTGCGGGTACTTGGTGTGGATAAGGCTGGTGAGGTCACTGTTGTCATCCAGAATCATGTTAAGGGGCCCATCCTTGAAGTACAGTGTCTGCTCATCTGCTTACAGGTACTCCTCATCCGTTTCACCATTCCAGGCATAAACCGGAAAGCCGACATTGGCAATGGCAGCCGCTGCATGGTCCTGGGTGGAGAAGATGTTTCAGCTGGAGCACTGCACCTCAGTACCCAGGGTGACAAGGGTCTCAATAAGGACAGCTGTCTCAATGGTCAGATGCAAGTAGCCAGGAAGGTGCCCTTCAGTGGCTAGGAAGCCGAGAACATCTCCCACATGCGCATCAGGCCTGGCATCTATAATAGTTCTCCTCGATGTCTAGGACCTTGCATCCCTAGGAGGCCAGGCTGATGTCAGCGGACTTTATAGGGGGCACTTTGTCTGACATGCTGGCGGAGATTCCACATGGAGTGAATGACACAGGCAAAAGGGGCTAGGTCTCAGACTAGGGACAGGAATGGGGCAGGCAGTGCCAGAAAGGGGATGTGTCTTCTTTAAGAAAGTCTTCCCTACCTCAAAGTCATAAGGAGATTATATACATATATATACAATCTCATAAGGAGATTATATACATATATATACAATCTCATAAGGAGATTATATACATATATAAGACATATGTATATATATATTTTTTTTTCACCAGTGCCATTTAGTTTTATGTTTCCTTTAGGCTTTTTGGAGATGCCCTTTTTTGTGTTGAAGAAGTTTCTTTTTATTCCTAGTTTGCTGAGTTCCTATAATAAATGCAAATGTTTAATGTGGTATTACTCATAAACTATTTAAGTTTTCCATGTCTTCTTGAGTTAGTCTTTACAAGTGGCATTTTTTCCAGGAATTTATACGTATTTTAAAATCTTCAGATTTATTGACATAAAGTTGCCTATAATATCTTCTAATTTTTTAAGTCTGTTGTATTTGTAATTAGATTGTCCATGTTTTTCCTAATCGTGTTTGTTTGTATCTTCTCTCTTTTTTATTGATTAATCTTAGCAGAGGTTTATCAGTTTCACTGAGCTATTCAGGAAATGTTTAGCTTAGTCAATACTATTAACTGTATGATTGCTTTTTACCTCATTAATTTCTGCTTCTATATTTATTATTTCCTCTCTTCTATTTGTGTTTTAGTCTTATTTGTTGTTTTTTTAGCTTCTTGAGTTGTATGCCTAGGTCATTAATTTTGAGGTTTTTCTTCTTTTCTAATGGAAGCATCTAATGATATATATTTCAGTACGAGCATCCCTTTGGCTGTATACTACAAGTTCTGATACACAATATTTTGTTATCATTCAATTCTAAATATGGTGGATTTGTTGATTTTCTCTTGTGGTTTAATGTTTGCTTTGTTATTGGGTATAAACAAGTTTATAATTACCATATTTTTCTAGTGATTTAAAACTTTTATAATTATGTAGTGACCTACTTTTTTGCCTTCTTGTCCATTTTGTCTGATATTAATATAACTATGTCACATTTCTTTTATTTTTGCCTAGTATATATTTTCTCCTCTTTGAATTATAATATTTTTGAATCCTTATACTTTAAGCATGTCTCATAT
>NW_017731616.1:1123353-1124063 GCF_001890085.2 Hipposideros armiger
TTGCTTAACTATACCTTCATGTTTGCTACTTCCTTGTGCATAATTTCTTCTTACATCTCAGGCCTTTCATTTGGGTAATTTTCTTTTTCCTTGATCTCCCTGCATTTGAACTTTTGTTTATTAAAGCTTATTAATAGTCCCTCTCTGAGAACAGGCGTTCTAAGTTTGTCTGCTTCCTGGGCATCATTTATGAAGCTGCTTTGAAAGCACAGTGATCCAGGTGATTTGCTGCCTTGAAGCTGGTAAAGCTAACTATTAGATAAGACAGACTGTTAAATAGAAGATGCTCCAATCACATCAAGGGGCCCTGCTCCTAAGCATTATGGGAATTCTGTTACCTCTTGCAGATAAAGGAAACCAGATACATGCATTGAATTTGCCTGCAAGATCTTAAAATCCTTTAATCTGACCAAATAATATAAAGCAATTTAACAAAGGGGAACTCACTATATTTGGGGCTGAAGAATGGCATTTTTTTTAATACAATGTCATTTTACTATTCCAATAAAACCACTTCAAAACTCTTCCTCCTGATCCCCTCAGTCTCCACAATGGACATGTGTTGAATGCATGCCCAGCATCTATTTTCTCTTCTTCTGATCACAGTAGTCTACTTATCCTTGAAGAGAATATCCTTTCTTCATTCTTGCCCAAGGTAATTTGGAGGGATGAGCCTATCCTCTGATTTCAGAGATGGTCATCTGACTCAG
>NW_017731616.1:1130434-1138541 GCF_001890085.2 Hipposideros armiger
AAGAAATTTTACTGGGAACAGTATGTTTCTCCAGAACCCATAAGCTCCAAGTCAAGTAGTTGTCCTCAATCTAGTTGTGGAGGGCACAGCTCATTGGCCCATATGGGAATCAAACTGGCAAACTTGGTGTTATGAGCCTGCGCTCTAACCACGTGAGCCAACTGGCTGCCCCTGGATGACCCTAAATTTAAACAAAGTCGAAAAATCTGAAATCTTAAACCAGAATCCAATAGCTTTCTTAGCTTACTATGCTTAGGGGAAAAAATTCTAAAATTCTAAATTAATGTCTGTTAATGTCTTTGATAACCCCCTGCCCTGGAAAATAATGCTGTATCAAAGTTTCTTATTCATGCATTGGCTTTCAGCATTAGATTTGAAAAGGTGGAACACAAAACATAATTGCATTTTCAAAGTTCATTTTTACTTCCTGCTAGCACCTTGAAACAGATGGTATCCATTGAAATGAAAATGAGGTATAAAGTAATTTTTATTAAATTAACATTCAATTTAAGTTTTGCTTTATTATGCATACCACAAATCACTGTGTGAGCTCCCTGTGAATAGGTTGTATATGTGAAATAATTCATAGTTATCTGTGCTCCACCAATTACATTGAAATTATGACTGTAGTTACCACAGAACCTCAATAACCATTACTATATAATTTGCAGTTTTCCGGATTGGGGAGCTCTTTGGAAGCTGCAAGTCACTAGCCAATTGTTTTTAGGGAGTGCAATAATGGCTGTTATTACCCAAAAGTTGAATGAAGCTCCTTTTTTATGCCCTGAAGATTACTTGATAATTACACTTGATGCTATCATTAAAAAAAAAAAGTACCAATAGATAAACAGCAAACTAACTATATAATAACAGCCCAATAATGTGGGCCAATATTTTTGGCTGTGAAAATTAACACAATCTTCCATTGATTTTTATTTCTCTAATGGGAACACCTGCCTAGACAAGTACCCTTAATTAAATGGATTGCCTTGCCTTGTGAATGGCATTAGAAGAACAATAAGTGAAATTTAAGGGAAGATTGCTGAGATTTTGTTTACTATGCAAAAGTACAATAGGCCGCAAGGAAGACTAACTAAGTCAGCTCCCCTCACCTCACCTGAAACAAACCCAGCTCTAGCCTCCCTTCAAAGCTTCTTGAATATGGTGCCCAGCTCCACCACCAGCATTTCCTTTCAGTAACCTGACGCTGGACTAGAATGTATTGCTATAGCCCGCTTCTCAAAAAAAAATCTTTGTTTTCTATAGGTGAAGCCCATGAAAAGATTTCTTACATTTAAGTACTTGAAAACAATATTTCTCCTCTTTTTTCCCTCTTAAACTAAGCTACCATAGACCTTCCCCAGACATTTTATTCAGGGCAGCTTGTTTCTCATTCAGAATTGACTCCAGGCTAAAGTGTGAGGGAGTCAACGTTTGCTTTCAGTCCTATTAACCTCTTTTCCTGCCTTCTTAGCCTCTCATCTTTAGAGGTTCAGAGCAAGTCTGAACAAAGCTTGCTTTTAAGAGAGTATCTCCTGCCAGCCCCTTTGTTACCTCTCCCTTTGATAATTGCTCTGTAAAATCACCTCTAGAGAGTGAATAAAAGATTTTTCTCCCCATGTTAAAGTACCTCAGCCAAGGGGAGGTCAAGTGGCTTCTGAAATCTGATGCCACAGGCTGCACCTTGTCAAGTTACCTTCCTGAAACTGTGGGTATAGCTGATGAAACTGCCCACCATNCTGAGCCTGGAGAAGTCCACTGGGGGCCACAGGAGTCTGGGTATAAGGAATATTTCAGCCAGTCTGAATTTTTTTTAATTGATATAGATTATTTTTTATATATTAATATGATATAGATATAATTAATACAGAACATTATAATAGTTTCAGGTGTACAGCATAATAATTCAATTATATTTGTATATATTGGAAAATAATCACAATAAGTTGAGTTGTATGAGTTCTTTATATATTTTGGATATTAACCCCTTATCATATATATGATTTATAAATATTTTCTCTCATTTGCCTTTTCATTTTGTTGATGGTTTCCTTTGCTGTGCAGAAGCTTTTTAGTTTGATGTAGTCCCACTTGTTGACTTTAGCTTTTGTTGCTTCTGCTTTTGGTGTCAGATCCAAAAAATCCTCCCCAAGATGGATGTCAAAGAGCTTACCACGTATATTTTCTCCTAGGAGTTTTATGGTTTCAGGTCTTAACATTCAAGTTAACATCGTCACCTTACATAGTTATAATTTTTTTCTTGTGATGAGAACTTTTAAGATCTACTCTCTTAGCAACTTTCAAATATGCAATAAAGTATCATTAACTATTAGTCACCATGATGTCCATTACACTACCATGATTTATCATTTTATAACTGGAAGTTTGTACCTTTTGACCCACTTCACCCATTTGTCCCACCCTACCCCTCAACTCTAGCAATCACCAATCTGTTTTCTAGATCTATGAACTTGGGGTTTTTTGTTTTATTTTGGCTTTTAGATTATACATATATGTGAGATCATACAGTGTTTGTCTTTCTCTGGTTGATTTATTTCACCTAGTATAATGCCCTCAAGGTCCATTCATGTTGTTGCAAATGGCAAGATTTCCTTCTGTTTTATGACTGAATAATATTCCATTGTGTGTGTGCATATATATATATATATATATATATATGATATATATCATATATATCACATTTTCTTTACCCATTTATCCACCAATGGACACACTCAGGTTGCTTCCATGCCTTGGCTATTGTAAATAGTGCTTCAATGAACATAGGGGGTGCATGTGTCTTTTCAAGTTAGTGTTTTCATTTTCTTTGGATAACTACCTAGAAGTGGAATTGTTGGAGTGTATGGTAGTTCCATTTTTAATTTTTTGGGAAAACTCCATACTGTTTTTTATTGTGGCTGCACCAATTTACATTCTTACTAATAGTGCAAAGCGTTCCCTTTTCTCCACACCCTCACCAACACTTGTAATTTCTTGTCTTTTTGATGATAGCCATTCTAACAAGTGTGAGGTGATACCTCATTGTGGTTTTGATCTGCCTTTCCCTGGCAATTAGTGATGTTGAGCATCTTTTCATGTATCGTTGGCAATATGTATGCTTTCTCTGGAAAAATATCTATTCAGACCTTCTGCCCATTTTTTAATTGGATTGTTTGGGTTTTTTTGGTGTTGAGTTGTATGAGTTCTTTATATATTCTGTTTATTAGCCCCTTATCATATATATAATTTGCAAATATTTTCTCTCATGTGCCTTTTCATTTTGTTGATGTTGTCCTTTCTTGTGCAGAAGCTTTTTAGTTTGACATAGCTCCACTTGTTTATTTTTGCATTTGTTGCTTCTGCTTTTGGTGTCAGATCCAAAAAATCCTCCCCAAGATGGATGTCAAGGAGCTTACAACATATATTTTCTCCTAGGAGTTTTATGGTTTCAGGTCTTACATTCAAGTCTTGATTTTTGAGTTAATTTTGAGCTAATTTTTCTGTATGTTGTAAGATAGTGATCCAGTTTCATTTGACTTGAGTTTATGACACTTACAATCAAAAGAATCCTAAATAGATAGAAAAAGACAGTCCGAGGAATATAATCTATAATGTTGTAAGTATTTATTAGGGGGCCAGATGGACCCATGTCCTTTTGGGGAGTCCACTTCATAGTCAGTGTAGAGGCCTGACCACCGCATTGTATTTCTGAAACTGATGTTGAATAATACTGCATGTCAACTATAATTATATATATACACATATAGTCTCGGGACATGGAGTAGAGAGCAGGAACGGATTCAATGGAATTGTAATAGATAAGCATGATATCGGGGGTGGGAGGGCAATAGATGGGGGGAGGGGGGTTGTTACCTGGTGAGGGTGAAAAAGGGTAACTATTGTATTGTTCTGTACACCTGAAACTAACAATAAAAAATAAAAAATAAAGGAAAAACAAAAAAGAATCCTAAATAATACAGCCACTCAGTCCTATTTCAAAGGTCTATGAAGGGTGTCAGTGGTCAGAAATAAAGTACAGTAAAACCTTGGATTACGAGTAACTTGGTTTGCGAGTGTTCCGCAAGATGAGCAAACATTTCTAATATATTTTAACTTGGTAAACAAGTGATGTCTTGCAATATGAGTAGTTTGCTTCCGGAACGAATTATGCTCACAAACAAAGGTATTACTGTAACAGTAAGGCAGTAAACATGATCACTCTACCTACATGCCCATAGCCTCCTATAAGGAACTGTCCTGCCTAGAATATTTTGCTGAAGGTGCAGGTCTGAGCATGTTATTCCAACCTAGCAGTTGGCCAGGAGCAGGTGCTTGACCCCAAGACTGTCAAGATAAATTAGGTTGTGCTGCCTTAACAAATAACAACCATGATATTAGTGACTTAAAAGAACGTAAGGAGGAAAAAAAGAACATAGGTTTATTTCCTGATCACATTCCATGTCCATAATATGTCAGCTGGGAGTTCCTCTCCAAATTGTCCTCAATCCAGGACAAGTTAAAGGGGCAGTGACAAGGGGCAGCCACCTACTGGAGCATTGCTGGTCACTACAGCAGAAGAAAAAAAGAAAATGGCTGAGATAATACAAAGGGTTAAATTGTCAAAGCAAACTCACAGGGATCATAGATCTTACCCAATACCAAAATGTATTAATAATTCTAAAGATACAGGCAATCCCAAGAAACATGTGAAACACGGAGAAATTTGGGACCATCAGTGCAAGTCTCTCTTTCTTTCTGCATTAGGGCACATTCTTGTTCAGATTTAAAATAGTAGGTTTTAAGGAGGGCTTCACTTGGTAAAAGGGAGCCTCTCAGTTATGAAATATCTCCAGTTTGTACCCTAATCATTACATAGCTGATTGACTGTGTTCCAGTGAACCATGCTCCATAAATGCATAAATTCCAGATTTGTTTACCATAAGCAACCTAGACAGACCAAGTACTTCCTGCTACAATCATTCCATAGGTAAAGACTCTCCATTATCTTCAGGAAGTGTACTTAGCACATTTACAAGGAATAATTCTTTTCTTTTGCTCCCGCTTACCACCCGTTTGCATCCCCAGGAGAAGGAGAATGGGTCATAGGCCAGTTTCTAATGATGATGAGTCATGCTTTGGCTCTTAAAGGCTTCTATCTGGAAGTTAAGCATATCATTTCTACTCACATTTCATTCGCCAAAGCAAATCATATGGCCAAGCCTGGAATTAAGGGGATGGGGAAGTATAATCCTTCCTCAGGGAGGGGAACCAGATATTGTGAACAGTTATAAAGTCTACCACAGGCAGCCAATCCACAGTCAGGAAAGGGGACCCTGATATACAGATTTGTATTGTATTAAGGTAATGGGAACTGCTGTAACAGATAAACCTCTAGATTTCAGGTGCTTAACACAAAGAATGTTTATTTCTCTTTCACATTACAACTCAATGTGATATTTGTCAGGCTGCTTTCTACATGGTAACCCAGGATCCCAGTCTGCTTCCATAAAATTACTCCACCATCCCCCATGGCTTCAGCATTCTCTTCCAGATGGCCAACAGAGAGAAAAAGAATGGAGAGGCGAGAACTGGTGCTTCTTAGGAGCTTTGGTTCATAAGTGACACACACAGTTTCACCTATATTCAAGGTAGACGAGGAAATGTGACCCCAGCTATTCCTAACCATAATCCCACACAGAAGGGGAACAAAATCTCTAGTGGAAGCCAGCCATCTGTGATGCAGGCATTAAAAGATGGGACTTGACAGATTTATCTTTCTCTTAGAAATTTCACCTAACAAACACTAAAGGAAATTTCCAATTTACATGTATGATGGAGCTGTAGCGAAAGGAATATATCAGTAAGGATTGGGTTGAGTTGTTGGGGTGGGGGTGAATAGCAGCTTTAAAAAGAGGTTTGTTTCTTGTGTGTAAAAGTCCAAAAATAAGCAGCCCAGGACTAGTAGTATGGCTCTGCTCCACCAAGTCATCACCAATCCAGGCTCTTTCTGTCTTGTTTTAGGAGGCATGGCCTCCATGCCCAAGGAACGATTTCCTCCTGATCCCAAATGGCGATCCCATGTTCAGCCATCTGTCTATAATCTAACCAACAAGAAGAGAGACAGAACAAAGAAGAGGGTAAAGGGCTTATACCAAGTGTCATTTTTCTTGAAAGTTCCTGGAAGCCATGACAAAACACTTCTGTTTATATTCCACTGGCCAGAACATAGTCATATGGCCAAATCTAGGTGCTAGACAGCTAGGAAATAAGGTCTTTATTCTGATAGGCCAGGAAATTGACTGGGAGTGAGAGACTCCTTTCTTTTAGAAAAACAGCCTAATGGATTGGATTGGTTATGAACAACTAGGCTCTTTGTGGATTAACCTAGATGGGAACAAGTTAAAGAGAATTCAGTTGCTTTTCATAATAAAATGACAGAAAACTGGACTCTTCTGTTGTGCAAAATATCGAGATTGTGGGAATACAGAAGAGAAAGAGGAAGGCTGTGGTGGAGGGGGGATCTGGGTATAATGGTGTATTGGTTTCCTAGGAATGCTATAACAAAGTACCACAGACAGGGTGACTTAAACAACAGAAATGTATTGTCTCACAGTTCTAAAGGCTAGAAGTCCAAAATCAAAGTGTTGGCAGGGTTGGTTCTTCCTGAGAGCACTGAGGAAAGGATCTGTTCCAGGCCTCTCTCCTTGGCTTGTAGATGGCCGTCTTTAGTCTGTGTCTCTTCTTATCTATGCATGTCTGTCTATGTCCGAATGTCCCCTTCTTATAAGGGCCCAGTCATATTGGATTAGAGCCCACACTAGTGACCTCATTTTAACTTGACTTCCTCTGTAAAGACATTATCTCCAAATAAGGTTGCATTCTGAGGTACTAGGGACTAAGGCTCCAACATATCTTTTTTAAGGGGACACAATTCAACTTATAACAAACAGTAAGGAGGGGCCGGCCGAGTGGTGCATTGGTTAAGAGCTGGCTTCAGACACCAGCTCTGAGCAGCAGGGCCCTGGTTCGGATCCCACATTAGGGCCAGTGACACTGCCCTCTACAACTAAGATGGTGAACAACAGCTTAACCTGGAGCTGGGCTGCGGTGAGTCGCTGGCGATAGCGTAGGCTGCAGCCCCTGCTGCAGTGGGCTGCCATAAGCTACCGTGTGTGGCTGGCAGCCAGCATGAGCGGCCAGTAGACGGTGTGAGCTGCCAAGAGCCGCCGTGAGCGGCCGTCCAGAGGCCGGCGACCGATCTGCCTCACCCAGGAAGAGTACAATGATAATACCAACGTGGGTCAGTGAAGCGATGTCCTCCACAACGAGATTGAAGAACAAAAGGACAGCAACTTGTCTGTTCCCCTTCCCCAATTCCCCAGCGCTGTTCCCTTCCCCAAATTCCCCAATAAAATCTTTAAAATAAAAAACAGTAAGGAGAAGAAATTCTCTGGGGAGGGATAGCAAAGACCTTTAAGAATAGCAATGTTTAATATTCAGTCTAAATGTTCTGTTCATTTAAAATGAACATGTTCATTTAGCTATAAATCCCCTCTATTCCCCCAAGCCTTCAGTAAAAAGTCTGTCACATATGAGCAACATTTAGGGTAGTGGTGCTTTGGAGAATGTGATTTTCTGCCTGAGGAAGCACTCTCAGCCAGCTTGTCCAGCTCTGCCCACCCTTAAAGCAAGCCTGGAGAGTTAATACCTGGAAGCATCCTCCAGCCATTTCCAGAGAAGGAAGCAGTGGGTAAATAAATATCCCAACTTCCATGCCTTGGGACAAGTCTGAGGTTCTTTCCTCATCATCTCCAGATTCCCCAGTGGCACTCAGCTGTGATTGTCCACAGGGAAAAATGCATGCTTTAGTCACTTCCTTCTCCTCCTGAGCTCCTGTCCTCACTCCCTCACTGGTGTTTCCTAGCATCACCTTCCAAGAAAGCTACTTGGTTTTTTTTGTTTTTTTTAAAAGATTTTTATTGGGGAATTGGGGGGATGGGAACAGCGTTGGGGAGTTGGGGGAAGGGGAACAGACAAGTTGCTGTCGTTTTGTTCTTCAGTCTAGTTGTGGAGGACGTTGCTTCACTGGCCCAAGTTGGCACCATCA
>NW_017731616.1:1141876-1158084 GCF_001890085.2 Hipposideros armiger
AATGAAATCAATGGGATGAGAGGACCAGAGATAAAAGCAAAGTGTCCTGACGGCGTTCCAGGCCCACTCATGGCCGAGGCTCAGGTTCATTTCTTCCTGCCCTAGGGCTCCACAAACCCTCCACAACCTTACAACAAAGCCCTTAGTTCGGCTTCAACTAGCCTCTTATCATGGCCTAGGTGGTGCTTTAAAAATAGATCCACAAATTCTTTGACATTCCTCCCTTCACAGGGTGAAGGCTAATAATTTCCCTCCCCTGAAATGTGGGCTAGACTTAGTGGCTCACTTCTAACAAAGAGAATGGGGTGGAACTGATAGTGTGTGATTTCCGAAACCAAGTCATAAGGCGCACTGCCACCCTACTTTGCCCTCCCTGGGGGGGCTTCAACAGCCATGTCTTGAGGACACCCAAGCAGCCTGTGGAGAGGCCCGAGTTGAAAGGTGCTGAGGCCTCCCACCATCAATCAGCTCTTCTTGGCAGCCATGGAAGCGAGCCACCTGGGAAGCAGGTCTTCCAGCCCCCATCAAGCCTGGGCCAACATTTTAACTAAAACCTCATGAGGTTCCCAGACGGAACCATCCAGCAAAGTTGCTTCCAAATTCTTGACCCATAGAAACTCTGAGGATAATGAATGTTTATTGCTTCCAGCCACTAATTTTTGGGGTAATTTGTTACACAGCAGCCTTCTGGGCCCCACATGAGCTGGACCCCCTCTCTGTTCTCGTTTCTACCCCTGATCTCCTTGCTCATTATGCTCTAACCATATATTTTCCTCCTTACGAACTTTACTCATAGTATTCCCATTACCTGACATCCTCTTCCCCCAAATAATATCTTCTCATCTTTTTGGTCTCAGCTCAAGTGCTTTTGCTTCAAAGAGACCTTACCCAAATGCCCAACCTAAAGCCTGTCCTTCCACACCATCTCCGCTATTCTCTCACAATACCCTGTACTTAGTCTTCGTAGATTTTACTATGACTTATAATTATATGTTTATTTGATTTGGGGATTTCTTGTGGAATCTGCTTTTCACTGTACATCCAGGGCCAAGCACACAGTAGACTCTCAATAACACTTGTGGAATAAATACTATAAATGAAGTGGGTTCCACAAGCTATGACCAAGAAGTCCTAACTAATAGCCCAACACATAAACACTGGGCCGGTGGACCCAGACTCTATTCCTGGGTTCTACAGTAAGCTGAGAGCCCTTTTCAGGATGTTTTTAGCTCTTCAAAGAAATCTTTAGGACCAGTAGGTACCTAGTGAACTAGGCCCCTGAGCCCAGGTGGTTAGACTGTCAGAGGCCAAACAGGTAAAGGACTGTGGATGGGCTAGCTGGCCGATGACTGAGAATCACAGGCACCAGCTCTCATAAGCCACCCTGCTGGCTCTCTCTGCCCTCCCATGGATTCATTATACCTTGCTTTCCAGCCCTTTTCAGGACAGCAGGATTTAACCTAATCCCAGAATACTGGAAAGATCTGATTGTCACTGCATGTGGTGTGGAATTCCCAATGTCCTTTCTACCCATGCCAGATGGTCTTTACTCTCTTGGTTGCCTCTCTGATGCCACAGAAGGGAGTTGTCCCTTCCCTCTCATTTCAACCCTCCCCTGCCCGGGTCACACAGCTCCCCCCATCCCTGAGGGCCTCATTCTCCACTACCTTCTCAGACTCAGTCTGGTGCCAACAGCACCGACGCCCCCTCCCCCATCTCATGTCTTTCATTTACCTTTTAAGTTATCTACAACCCTGGTGACCCCCAATGCTAGGGCCACCCACAGGAAGTTGACTTTTCCTCACAACTAGCCAAGATAGAAAGCAGGGCCCAATCCTGGGAAGGACACAGATAAGCTTCCGGAAAGCAACCTCTTCATGGCCAGAGCCCATGACTTACGGGGCCAAATAACCACAGCTATTGCTTGTGCTTCTCTCTCCCTCTCTCCCCCTCTCTTCCTCTCTCCCTCCCTCTCCTAGGACCACTGGCCTCAGCCTGTCTGCGTCTTTGTTTCTAGCTGTGCGCCTGCTCTATTCTTTTTTTTCTGTCTCAACCAGCTTCCTCTGCTCACTTATCTTACACCCTGTACTTAATTTCTACGGAATCAAACACCACAGCACCCACAGGTCACTGGGATTTCCCTCTGTATCTTTTAGTTCTGATTCCCAAGATAGCTTGTGAGAAGCTCAAATCATCTTTTCAGGCCAAGCTATGCCAGTCAGAGGGTAGCAGCCTACTTCTTCATGGGGTCTCCAGTCGTCTGGGGCCAGTTGTCTCGGGCTGTAAGGGGCTGGGAGCAGGGTCCTCAGCAGACTGTGGGCAGACGCTCTTCCAGAAGAGTGCAGGGTGGGCAGGCCTCTTTATATGTCACCCCTCCACCGAGACCAGCCTCTTAGGAACGTAAGTGTGATTTGAAGATTACCCGGCAACCTAAATATCTATTATTCCATCAACCCTTGAAGTTCAGCAAATTTTCTCCAGAAAAATCCTGCTACGGGACAATATGTCATATACAATCATAGCTTGGAGTCTTACAAAACGGGACTTTAGAGGTTTTCTAGTTCAGGAATAGCAAACCTGGCTCATCTCCTGCCAACTCTGACTGCCTGTAGCATTGCATTGTAAAGAATTGTGCCCTGATCATTCTGTAAAGTTCGGGGGTGAGGATTTGCTGGGTATTTGCTTGAACATGTTGAGACACTCAGCATCCTTACTGCAGGAGAACCCGTTCCCAGTCAATGTGGTGGACTGGAGCATCCCTGATAGTCTCCCATTCCTTCCATCCTCAGTAGTAGGCACATAATCCAGGCTGAATCGATGATAGTACACCATTCCTCTGGCCTCAGTGATTGGTACAGAGGTGACACTGTGACCCCACAGGACCATTTAGAGTGTTTACTATGAGAGATACTTCTTGTTAAAGTAGCAACCCCTGAGACTGCCAAGGTGCCCTGTTCCCCATGACTTGAGAAAGCCTGCAAGCAGCCTAAAGACAGGGGATGTCCTGCAGAACAGGGAAAAGGAGAGGGAGGGGAAGTGGGAGGGGAGGAGGGGAGAGAGATGAGGGAGCAGCGGGAGTGGGACCTTAATAATATAGTTTGAACTACTGGATCCAACTATACCCAAGGAAGCTAATATATTCCTTTTTTTCTTAAACTAGTTTGAGTTTTCAGTCACACATGCAACTAACAGAATTCAAAGTAATAACCCCATTCATTTTACAGATGAGGAGACTGGGAGTCCACATTCTTTGCCTATGAATCTAGTTACTTATATGGCCAATTGGAAAGCAGGTTCTAAAAGAACGTGACATGGAACCATCTATTCTTGCTGGGTCAGAGAAAAAGGCCCTGTCGAAAGCTATCTGGATGCTGATTCTGTCATTAGCTCTCTCTTCCAGTTCCATGTCCTCCGAAAATTTGGTGAGTATCCCATAAATGTCTAAGCCACTATTAATATTCTTAAACATAACAAAACTAGATCGCAACCACAGAAACCTCCCCCCCCCCAGGATGACACTGACTCATTGACCACTCTTTTGATATAGCTATTCAATTGCTTACTAACCCACCTAAGTGTACTCTCATGCAGTCTACACCCTTGCTACTCCAAGTGTGTTGTGTGGATTTGTGCAACACCTTGGAGCTTTTTCATCCTGCCCGCAACCCCCTTTCTATCTGGCAACCACCAGTTTGTTCTCTGTATCTATGAGTCTGTTTCTGTTTTGTTTGTTCGTTTATTCTGTTTTTTTATATTCCACATATAAGTGAGATCATATGGTATTTGTCTTTCTCAGTCTGACTTATTTCACTTAGTAAAATACCCTCTAGGTCCATCCATGTTGTCACAAGTAGTCAGATTTCATTCTTTTTTATAGCCAAGCAATATTCTATTGTAAAATGTACCACAGTTTCTTTATCCATTTGTCTATCAATGGGTATTTCAGTTGTTTCCAAGTCTTGGCTATTGTGAATAGTGCTGCAATAAGCATAGGGGTGCATATATTTTTTCAAATTAGTGTTTCAGATTTCTTTGGATAGACACCCAGGAGTAGAATTGCTGGGTCATAAGGTAGTTCCATTTTCAATTTTTTGAGGTATTCCATACAGTTTGCCATACTAGCTGCACCAATCTGCAGCCCTACCAACAATGCACGAGGGTTCCCTTTTCTCCACATCCTCGCTAACACTTGTTGTTTGTTGATTTATTGATGATTGTCATTCTGACAGGAGTGAGGTGGTATCTCATTGTGGATTTTATTTGCATTTCTCTATTGATTAGCAACATTGACCATGTTTTCATAGCCTGTTGGCCATCTGTATGTCCTCTTTAGAGAAATGTCTCTTCATATCTTCTGCCCATTTTTTAATAGGGTTGTTTGTTTTTTTGGTATTGAGTTGTATGAGTTTTTTTTATAAATTTTGGGTATTAACCCCTTATCAGATGTATCATTGGCAAATATCTTCTCCCACTTGGTAGGATGACTTTTTGTTTTTTTCAAATGCTTTTTTTTTAGCGGAGCCATCCTGCCACCTGTTGGCAGCTCAGTGGCTGCTCAGCTCGGGCCAGGACTCGAACCGCTGTTGCTCAGAGCTCAAACTCTTGAGCAAGCCCTTAACCAACTGAGCCACTCGGCCAGCCCCGACTTTTTGTTTTTTTGATGGTTTCCTTTGCTGTGAAAAAACTTTTTAGTTTGATGTAGTCCCACATGATTATTTTTTTCTTTTGCTCCCCTTGCCTAAGGAGATATATCAGTAAAAATATTACTGAGGGTGATGTCTGCAAATTTACTTCCTTTATTTTCTTCTAGGAGTTTTATGATTTCAGGTCTTAACATTTAAGTCTTTGATCCATTTTTAATTTTTTCTTGTATATGACATAAGAAAGTGGTACAGTTTCATTTTTTTCCATGTATCTGTCCAGTTTTCCCAGAACAACTTATTAAATAGACTGTCTTTACCCCAAAGTAAATTCTTGCTTCCATTGTCATAGATTAACTGACCATATAGGCATGGATTTATTTCTGGGCTCTCTGTCCTGTTCCATTGATCTATGTGTCTGTTTTTATGCCAATACCATGCTGTTTTGATTACTATAGCCTTGTAGTATGATTTGATGTCAGGTAGCGTGATACCTCCCACTTTGTTCTTATTTCTCAAGATTGCCATGGCTATTCAGGGTCTTTTATGGTTCCATATAAATTTTAGGATTATTTGTTCTAGTTCTGTGAAAAATGTCATTGATAATTTGATAGGGAGTGTGTTGAATTTATATATTGCCTTAGGTAGTATGCACATTTTAACTATATTAATTCTTCCTATCCATGAGCATAGTACATGTTTCCATTTATTTGTGTCTTCTTTAATTTCTCTCTTGAATGTCTTATAATTTCCTGAGTACAGGTCTTTTACTTCCTTGGTTAAATTTATTTCTGAGTATAATATTTTATTGTTTTTGTGGCAATTGTAAATGGGGTTGTTTTCTTAATTTTTCCTTCTGATAGTTTATTATTGGTGTATACAAATGCTACTAATTTCTGAATATTAATTTGGTATACTGCTACTTTATTAAATTCATTTATCAGTTCTAATAGTTTTATGGTGGAGTCTTTGGGGTTCTCTCTATCATGTTATTTGCATATAATGACTGTTTTACTTCCTCCTTTACAATTTGGATGACTTTTATTTCTTTTTCTTGCCTGATTGCTGTGGCTAGAACTTCCAGTACTATGTTGAATAAAAGTGGTAAAAGTGGGCATCCTTGTCTTGTTCCTGATCTTAAGGGGAATGCTTTTAGCTTTTCCCCATTGAGAATGATGTTAGCTGTGGATTTATCATATATGGCCTTTATTATGTTGAGATATGATCCCTCTATTCCCACTTTGCTAAGAGTTTTTATCATAAAAGGATGTTGGATTTTGTCCAATGCTTTGTCTGCATCTATTAATATGACCATATGATTTTTATTTTTCATTCTGTTAATGTGGTGTATCATGTTAACTGGTTTGCAGATGTTGAACCAAACTTTCCTACCAGGAATGAATCCCACTTGATCGTGGTATATGATCTTTAGTGTATTGCTGAATTCGGTTTGCTAATATTGAACAGAGGTGTTTTTGTTTTTGTTTTTGTTTTTATCTAATGCTCAGGGCCTACAGAATCAGAATCTCTGTGGCTTAGGCTCAAGCATCAATAGTTTTAAGCCCCCCAGATGATACTCATGTGCAGCTAGGATGGAGAATTGCTGACAAGAAACTGTTCTCAATTTAAGCAAAATATTATGCTTTCTTCTGTTACATGAAGCCTAACCTGATCCAAACTAATGCAACTTACCAAGTTGCCCAGAAATACTTGAGCCCTCCTAGCTCAGGGCCCCCTGGAAAGCAAGGAGAAAAGATCATTTCAAGGAAAAAGTACAAAAGACTACTTCAGGAAAAGTATTCAGCTGCCAGATCAACTCAGTAACTGAAGGTGTTACTGTTACTGAACTGAAAATATTCCTCTACCCAGTGCAATGATGTTAAGATGGTCGTTTGCCTGACCAGAAGAAAATGATGTTAAATCTTACTGGATTTTGGTCCAAGTCCCTGGAGGAAGCCTATAGGAGGTTGGGAGTAATCAGGAAGGTGGAGGGATGAGGGGAGGGTGCACTAAGAGCACCACCACCTGTAGGCTAATTGTCCCCTATATAGATATAAAGATGCAGAAATCAATCCAGAATGTCACCCAGATCCCAAAGCTAAACTAGTGAGGCCTCCCGATGTCACCTTGAGAACTAACCTCATGGCAAGGGCACCACACATGAGTAAGAATCTCTAATTACTTTTTTCTTTTATTGATCTCAGCTGATCTATTTATTTGGTCCAGCCTACACTGAATGGAGGCTGGTCCATTTAGTCTCCTCCTGGCTGTAGGGCTTGCTTAATTATTCTTGGCATCTAGTTTATCACCTTAGAGACTTCCTCATAAAAGATGTCATTGACACCTCAGAGAAGGGAGTGCTTTATAACATAGCATTTTTCTGGAGAGGATTTCACCTGCCAAATGGGGAAATATGGCTTGTCAGGCAGACTAGTGGAACATTTTTCATCCTCTCAGCATTTTCTTTCAGCTGTTTAGCAGGCCATGGTCTGGGCCATTTTCAAGATAGTGAGAGTCAGTGAATGGCTGTGCCCACAGACTGGCTGCATAAACCATACAGCCCTTCTGGCAACATTTCTGCTTGGGCCCCCTGCAGAAGTACCATGTTACTTTAGAAAGAGCAATGACCTGCTGCTGTGGGTTCAGATTCTGACTCTGCCCCTGTGATATTGTGATTTATAATAAGAAATATATATAGGTCTCTGCCCCCAGTTCCTGACACAGAGCTCCTGAAGCTTTGTAATTTCCTGTATGATAGAAGTGTCTTTTGTTCTAATAAAGTAACCCTGGGTGGGCTCCTGAATGAGCACTGGTCACTGGAAAGACCCAGTCATGATTAGAAGGTTGGGATTTTCAGCCCTTGCCCCTCATTCTCTTGAGAAGGCAGAAGGGCAGAAAATGAAATTATTAATCAGTCATGCTTATGTAATGAAGCCTCCATAAAATCCCCAAGTGGGATTCAGAGAGCTTCCAGACTAACGAACAACATCCACACTGGGAAGGTAATGCACCCAAGTTCCACAGGGACAGAAGCTCCTGTGCTTGGGACCCTCCCAGACCTTGCTTTATGTATCTCATCATCTGGCTGTTCAATGTATCCTTTATCATATCCTTTGATAAACTTATAAATGTAAGTAAGTGTTTCCCTGAGTTCTGTAAGCTACACAGAGAATTCCATAATTGAACCTAATGAGGGGATCTTGGGAACCTCCAAATTGTAGCCAAATTGGACAGAAGTTGTGGGTTGTCTGAGACCTACTACTTGCGATTAACATCTAAGGTGGAATGGGAACAGTCTTGTGGGGCTGAGCCCTTAGCCTGTGGGATCTGACATCATCTCTGGGTAGATAGTATCAGAATTGAGTTAAACTGTAAGACACTGAGATGGTGTTGGAGAGAATTGCTTGGTTTGGGGAAAAATCTCCGCACATTTGGTGACCAGAAGTGTTCTGTGTTGAGAGTAAAGAAAGACACAAGAGCAGGAGAGAACTGGAGGAGAGAACTGTGTGTGTAGGTTTTCCTTTTCAGCCCCTCACTTTAATGTGGCCTGGAGTGACAATTTGGGGCAAGTCACTTAACTTCCGAGGGCCTCAGTTCACTTATTTATAAAATAAGGGGTTAACGTATTCTTTAAGAAAGTGTTCAGCTTTAAAATACTATAATTTTGTGAGTTTTCTTATTAGGAATAGAAAAATGAAAACTTACCTATATTTTTTCACTGCACATGCGCAATTATTTTTCTATTACTCAAATGCACACATACTTTGCCAGAAAGTATACATATATATTAGCAGAAAGATTAAAATGTAAATCTTCCATACTTGCACCACCATAAATATTTTGTATATATCCTTCCAGACTTTTGTCTTAGCATAAACATACTAGAAATCTTTTAGCAAAAATATGATCCCATTCAATCAACTGTTCTGTTGGTCTGCTTTTTCAGTGAACACAATATTCAAAATACCTTTCTATGTCAAATATATATATGTTTGTGTGTGTGTGTGTGTATACATGTGTGTATATATATCATCATGTTAATGATCACATACTATTCTATTGTAAGAATATAGAAAAATTTATTTAACCAAACTCCCAGTTTTTGCTATTGTAAATATTGCTGTAGTGAACATCAAAGTATATATATCTAGTCTCAGTTATTTTTCCTGAGGAAAAATTCCTAAAAGTGAAACTCCTGAATTTTATACATATTCCAAATTGTTCTCCAGTAAATTGTATGAATTTACATTTCCCAAACAGTAAGAATGGCTTTTCCCCATCCTCTCCCTCATTCCTCTTACTTTTTGTCTTTCTTATTGGTACATCCAATTACTTTCATTCTTTGACAACCAGTGGGATTTGTTCTTTTGTATATATTTTTGGAGATTTGTGTCTTTTCCCTAGAAAACTGGTCTGTTCATGTCCTATGTCCATATTTCTGTTGGGACTATCTCTGGGCTCTCTGCTATAGGCATAGCTGCTGCCACCTTAAAGGTGACAGATGGAGGAGAAGTGACAGGTGAAAGGATGAAGAGGAAGGGGATCCCCAAGGAACATCTCTAGGGGTTCCTGGAGCTACAGGGTAAGCCCATGTGCTCCCCACTTCCTGCTCCTCCATCCCCTGGGTAACCCACTCCAGAACACAGAAAGGAAGGGGATGTGGAACCTGCACTGCTAAGGATGTGGGGGGAACTGAAGTGGCTCTCCAGGTGACTACCTGAACGTTGGCTGTCATAGTAGGGTCAGAGCACACAGGGAGATCCAGAGCAGTCCAGAAGCCATCATTTAGAAAAAAGGTGACTACTTTGTAAGGGGTGAAAAGGATAACTATTGCATTGTTTTGTACACCTGAAACTAATAAAATAAAAGAAAAAAAAGAAAAAAGGTGACTAGACAACAATGAGTCATGGCATGGGGTTGGGGGCACCTCCAAAATGTCCAGCTGCGTTACTGATATCCACTACATCTTTATGCTTTAGTTAGTTGGTAAATATTTATTGAGTATCTACTAGGAGCCAGGGACTGCACTTGCCAAAATAAATAAATGGACTACAGTAATATTTTTACTTATGTAACTATTTGGTTTCTATTTCTTCAAAAAGATTCCATTTTCAGCATTCAGAAGATTAGAAGTATTTCCTTTGAAGCAGTTAGAATGCAGTCAGAACACTAAATGGGATAGAATCTGACTGGACAAAATGGAGTACTTCTCCCAAGGATAAATTGTTATAGAACCATGTGATTAGACAGGACCTGGAGATGAGTAATGTAAACCTGTTCCCAGCCGACTCACCATGTGGGAATATGTTTTTACAAAAGGCAAACTGAGTAATGACAGAAATAGTAATACTAGCAATGGTAGTGGACCATTTGTCAGTTTTTACAGTGAGGTATTAATATATTAGAACATTTTAATGTGAAAATCTCAAAGATTATTGACATGAGAAAAATGGAAACTTCTGAATATGACCTGGCAGCTGTTCAGTAATTCATTATAGCTGACTCAGAGAAGATTTCAAAAGAAGTAGAGTTCATCCGCTCTTCCTTGCCTGACCCCAAATATCACTTTCTGGTACAATCAAAAATCAATAATTCAGTCATGTGGATTATCTCAAAGGTATGAGGTAGTGCAATAAATAAGTTCCTCCTTCATTATCACTTGCTCATCTTATGTGTGTCTCTGTATTTGTGAGGCAGTTTTTGCATTTCACCCTGTGCATATCACCTGCCAGGCCGGTTTTTCCTTTCTGTGGGTTTTGTTTCATAGGACCAGAGGCTAAATACCACAGCTTGCACCCTCCAGGCCAGGGGGTGGAGGGTGGAGGGGCAGATTTTGTAGTATCTCTAGCAATCTTCCACCTAAATAAGAGTCATTCAGGAATACAGACCTTTGTTTCAGCAGTTCAGGAGAATTCATTCTTGGTAGAGAAAACTCATTTGCTAGTGAGTGATTCAAGCTGTTAAGGTCAGGGAGCATATTGCTAGAGCCAAATTCTTCCTTGGTTACAGAGGTTAGAGGTTAGGCAACTGTGCTTACAGGGCAAAGCTCTTTTATGGGTTCCCTTGGCTTTCTACCTTTTTCTTTACAGCTGATTAATACTCAATAACCATTCCTTTAAAAAAGAAAAATTCACTTCCTCTCAGTTTAATTAACTTACCTAGCGCAACATTCACCACAGCCTGCTGAATCCAGACAATGATTTGAGACTTGAGACTAGGGGCTTTGTGGTCAAAACAAGGCCTGGACTTAACCTTTTGCTGGCTGGCACATGTGAGGACTCCTGCATGCTGAGTCGTTTATCCTTTGTAGGTGACTTTTGCTTAGGTTTCTTCCCTTAAGATCAGTCTTCCAGCCCTCCTCAGGGCATGTGCTGACAGCATGGGTTGTAGTATTGTGAATTTTAACATACCGTGGAGTACTTCTTTCTGCTCCATTCTTTGAACAAATAACAAATGTTTATTGAGAATCCAGAGAGCATGGTTTATTTTATACATTTACTAAGTATCTGTAGATTTTGATAATCATATGCATTTTTATTCTTTTATTACATCATTTCAGTGTTATCTGGTAGAGGCAATAAAGTACAATGGGTAAGTGAATGCTAAGCCAAATTGCCTCAGTTCAAATCTAGCTCTGACATTTCTCAACCATGTGATCACAACAAGTTAACGGACCTCTCTGTGCCTCAGTTTCCTCACATGGAAAATCAGAATAAGAACAGTACCTACCTTGGGGTCTTTAGTGAACACACGTAAAGCAGTGAGAACAGTCCTTGGGCCCAGATTAAGTCCTCATAATGCTCACTCACAGTGAGCATTTATTAAAGGACATCGCTACTGAAAGATCATTCTTCCATTGAGGAGTGAGGATGTAAATTTTCTACAACTAATTGTCCTGTCAACTAACATTCATCTATTACCTGTTTTGTGCAAAGCATGGTTTGGCTGTTAGAGCCACAAGGTGAATCCTACGTAAACTCTCTTCTGGAGTTGGTTGGGAATTTTGCAAGTACATCCCAACTGTGTGATGAGTAGCTGCACGAAGTCACCCCGCTGCACCAACCCGGCTATGACTGAGTCAGGACCTCAATACATCACAGGGTAATATGAAGTGTCACTGTGTTCTGATAGCCAACTCATTATTTCCTTTAAGCCTTTCCAAATTACCTCACCTTTGTTAGTGATCTTCTGCTCCTAACAAAAGCTCAGACCACAAGAAAGGAAACAATTCCCAGTGATGTTTAAAAAGAACCTTGAAGGAGGTGTTACTGTATGTCACTGACTCTGAGATGCACGTTATTTTTTTCACCTTTTTACACCTCTGAAATCGGAGGCAGTGAGAAAGCGTTGCCATTGCCTATGCACACACAAACGTGGTGATAGCCACTCTCAGCTGTCATTTCAGCTGAGTTATGTGTATTGTCGGTACCACAGGGCTTAAAATTTATGGTCGTTAAAATGTCTTCAAAAAGATTACAATATGATTTAGATTGAAATGAAAAGTTATTGTACATACAGGAAAGCACAGAAACAGAGCACTGCAATCTATGATTAAAAAATTATGCTTAGTAAGTCTAAAAGAGAGCTTTCATTAAACATAAAACAAAATTCTAAGCACTAAGAAAGCATGGGTCATAGTTTAGTATTGGCAGTATTTTCTTGTCTCTTTGTGGTGGATAAAATAATGGTTCATTTTACAACTAAAAGCTTCTTAGATTTGATGAAATATGGTACATTTAAAGCTTGAGAAATAATTAGAAGATTCTAAAAATAGTTACCTTGAAAATTCTCCCAGCATTCCAAATTTTCAATTTTTGGCGGAACCAAATTCTACCTACATTCATAGTTAAATACTTTTTAAACTCATCTTATTTTTTAAACCTACCTAATGACATTATTTTGAAAGTATATTATTCTTATAAATATAGAATGAAGGCTTTGATGCGTTAATCATGTAATTTAAATATGAATTACAATAAACTCATTTAGATGAGGTTCCTCCTGCTCAGATCAGTCACTTCCTCCCAGTCACTGAGCCATTTCCACCATTTTCAGACTCTATTTGCATTTGCTTTTCAGAAATTCACATGGAAAAATCCTGCCCAAACTGAACTCACAGAGAGCTGCAACCAATTTAGTTATCGACTCAGTACCCAGAGTTCCCATGTTCATTTTTGTTGCTAAGGGATGGAAAGTTTGATGCCCTACTTTGGCTGTCATGACTGACCCTCTGAGGTTGTCGGAGAATCTGCCATGAATTCTTACCAACATTTTGACATGATAATTTTTGGAACTTGGGGGTAGGCGTCTGATTTTAGCTTAGAGAAATCATTCTCATGATTGGTACTTGTCCTTCAATTTACTTTCAGTTTGTAAACTCAGTCATACATCTTCTTTGACTTAATAGAGCATCACTTTCACATACCACCAGGATTCTTGTGTCAACAAGATGAGGAAATTCTGTTTATCAGCAAGTGACACTTTTCTGCACTGTGTACTGCCTACTAATTATGGCTGTTAAGTTTTCAAGGTCCTTTCACAAAGAGCAGCTCATTAACTTTAATTATTTTAGAAATGTATTTGCTCCAATACAGAGTGAAGCTGGCAGGTGCCAGAGGGTTAGAGTTGAAGAAATTAATTAACAAAGAATAGAAACTCTAATTAGCTGATACTTTTGCTATCTTTCTTTTTCTCATGTAACCAGTTCTGAGTGGCTCTAAGACCCTTAAAATTGGAGGCACAGGAAAGATAAGAGCTGAATGTTCAAGACAAGAAATTCACAGCTTAAGCCTTTGCCAGGAGACAAGAACTTGGCTCATTTTCCATCATTTCCAACTGTACCACCATTGGGTCTGGATTTAGAAAATCCACAGATCAGTTGGTTCCCAAGTCACCTCCAACTGGTGACTATGTTTATTTGATTCCAGATAAAAGTTGGCACTTAAAACTTTGACTGGAATCCTTCTGCATGGCAACCTGTTAAAACAAGATTTCAATGATCCATGGAAGACCCATGCTCTATGAAAATGTGGCACTTTTACTGATATTTTTAAAACATCAAACCAGGTAGAATCTGTTGTTGTAGATTCCATTATTATGTCCGTGTCTGTTCCAACTTCTCTTTTTAAAAGTGACTTCCTGATATGGAAAAGTAGTACTCTACAACTCTTGCCTGCCTTCCTTCTCTCTCTCTCTCTCTCTCTCTAGATTTATTGGGGTGATAGATGGGAGGAAGTTCGGAGACAGAGTGAAAAAGGTGAAGGAATTAAGAAATACAAATTAGGGGCTGGCTGAGTTGCTCAGTTGGTTAAGAGTTGGCTTAAGAGCGTGAACTCTGAGCAACAGGGCTGCCGGTTCAATTCCCACATGGGCCAGTGACACTGCACCCAAGCTGGGCTGTCGCTGAGCTGCCAACAGGTGGCAGGATGGCTCAGCTGGTGTAACAACAAGATTGCCTATTAGATGGTGGGCTATGCCCACCCACAACTAAGACTGAACTTAGCACCTTGAGCTGAGCTGCCACCCAGATGGCTCAGTGGATAGAGCATGTGCCCTTAACAATAAGGCTGCTGGTTCGAAACCCACATGGGATGGTGGCTATGCCCACCCGTAACTAAGATTGAACACAGCACCTTGAACTTAGAGGCCACGAGCTGCCAATGGGCAGCCAGGTGGCAACTGGCACCCTCCACAACGAAGACTGAAGAACAACAACTTGGCTGATCCCCTTCCCCAATTCACTAACACTGTTCCCCTCCCCCAATTCCCCAATAAAATCTTTAAAAAAAAAATTTAAGTTTACCACTCTAGGCCATTAAAAAAAAAAAGGAATGTGAGCAAAGATTTATCAACAAGGAAGTTTATTACCACATTAATTATAGTAGCGAAATATTAGAAAAACCTAAACATCCCAAATACTTAACTATTATACAACCAGCAAACATGATGTCATAGAATATTTGACATAGGAAAATATTTACCTTATATTGTGCAGTTAAAGAACCATGTCACAGAACTACATACTATTATTCTAATTTTTAATATTTGTATACATTTATAGAGTTAAGAGGAGGTAGAACTACAATACATGTTTATTTTCATCCCTGTATATTTCTGTATTTTTCAGAATTTCTACATTGAACTACCACTTTTACAATCAAAGAAAGAACATTAAAGGCTTTAAAAAAGAAAGAAAAGAAAGCACCTCCTTGAGGCAGAGCACAATTGTTGAAATTAAAAGTTTATCAGAATCAAGCCCTTATTCTTCCTGAAAGTTCAGGAAGAAGGAAACTATGATTTGTTGAGGGCTTGCCATGTGCTGGGCACTTTGGTTGGGCCTTTTTTTTTTTTAGAATTTTTATAAGAGTTTATTGTATTTGAGCCAAACTGACGACATATGCCAGCGAGCAAGATCTCAAACGCTTCCTGTGCCTGGGCGTTTTGCATGTATTATCCTACTTAATCATCAGAATAGTCCTGAAAGATAGATACTATTAGTCTTATCCTTATGGGTGAAGATGCAAAGACTAAGAGAACTTATGTAGCTTAACTTTTAACTCAGTTCAAATAACTATAAATGACAGAGTCAGAATGCAGAGTCAGGTCTCATCATTTGTTCATTGACTGATTTATTCACACACACACACACACACACACACACACACACACACACATAATTTTGAGAATGGCTAACCAGTTCTGGCATATGAAAAACAAGAGAGTAGTTAAAAAAAAACAAAAAAAACAAGAGAATAACATAACAAACAGAGAATAACATTAAAGATATCCATATATTCACCTCCCAGCTTAAGAAATTAAATATTTCTAATACATAGGATGCTGCCTGTGTATTTATCCCCAATTCCATCTGTTCTCTTCTATCCAGAGGTAAGTAAGCTATACTAAATTAGTCACTCTCTAGTCAGAAAAATGGAAACCACTTTATGTATTTCAAACAAAGAGACACAATACTGAGAACTGGTTACAAAGGTATATAAAGAACTGGAGGAACACACCAGATAAGGGAGTTATGTTCGGTTTCATCCATTTACCCCTACAGATCAATTCTCCACCTTTCTTTGTACTCAGAAAACTGAGTGGTACAGACTACCCCACTGGACTCCTGTGACCTCTGACTTCTGATTGGTTTGGGCCATCATGAAGCGCTAGCAAGAGGTCGAGGACAAGGGGAGAATGAGATCTGAGTATCTGCTCACTTCCATTCTTCTCTGTTTGGTTGTTACAAGTTGGCACTGCCACTGCTAATATAGCCACTGATACTATTGAAATACTCGTTTCCAGGCACCTTCTCCTATTGCTGCTGCCACCATTGCTGGAAACACTGTCAGGAACAGAAAGGAAAATGGCCTCTCTATTTCTTCTGTTTTCTAATCTCGTTGTCAGTGCAAGACACTGGCAAAACCTAACCAGAAACCAGGTGACATGGGAGCCTGTGACATGTAGTTCACAGGTTTCCAGCCTCTTGCAATACAGAAGAGGGCACAGAAAGGCTGGAGTGGGGCTGAGAGCCAACAGCACATACCCAGCTCAAGTGCATCATGTTGTTTG